>NC_136809.1:21429306-21436806 GCF_951216825.1 Electrona antarctica
CACTCGCCCTCTGTCTACAGCTGTAACACACTGTTCCATGCACTCGCCCTCTGTCTACAGCTGTAACACACTGTTCCATGCACTCGCCCTCTGTCTGTAACACACTGTTCCATGCACTCGCCCTCTGTCTGTAACACACTGTTCCATGCACTCGCCCTCTGTCTGTAACACACTGTTCCATGCACTCGCCCTCTGTCTGTAACACACTGTTCCATGCACTCGCCCTCTGTCTACAGCTGTAACACACTGTTCCATGCACTCGCCCTCTGTCTGTAACACACTGTTCCATGCACTCGCCCTCTGTCTGTAACACACTGTTCCATGCACTCGCCCTCTGTCTGTAACACACTGTTCCATGCACTCGCCCTCTGTCTGTAACACACTGTTCCATGCACTCGCCCTCTGTCTGTAACACACTGTTCCATGCACTCGCCCTCTGTCTACAGCTGTAACACACTGTTCCATGCACTCGCCCTCTGTCTACAGCTGTAACACACTGTTCCATGCACTCGCCCTCTGTCTGTAACACACTGTTCCATGCACTCGCCCTCTGTCTGTAACACACTGTTCCATGCACTCGCCCTCTGTCTGTAACACACTGTTCCATGCACTCGCCCTCTGTCTGTAACACACTGTTCCATGCACTCGCCCTCTGTCTGTAACACACTGTTCCATGCACTCGCCCTCTGTCTGTAACACACTGTTCCATGCACTCGCCCTCTGTCTACAGCTGTAACACACTGTTCCATGCACTCGCCCTCTGTCTACAGCTGTAACACACTGTTCCATGCACTCGCCCTCTGTCTACAGCTGTAACACACTGTTCCATGCACTCGCCCTCTGTCTGTAACACACTGTTCCATGCACTCGCCCTCTGTCTGTAACACACTGTTCCATGCACTCGCCCTCTGTCTGTAACACACTGTTCCATGCACTCGCCCTCTGTCTGTAACACACTGTTCCATGCACTCGCCCTCTGTCTACAGCTGTAACACACTGTTCCATGCACTCGCCCTCTGTCTACAGCTGTAACACACTGTTCCATGCACTCGCCCTCTGTCTACAGCTGTAACACACTGTTCCATGCACTCGCCCTCTGTCTTTAGTTAGTGTAGCTACAGCTGTAACACACTATTCCATGCACTCGCCCTCTGTCTTTTGTCTTTGCCCACATTTTAATCACATGAATGGTCCTGCAGCAAGATAATATCAAGTACATTTGTACATCTTCTTTGTGCAGTTTTTGTTGTTGTGTACGCAACGCAATAGATTATTTTGAAGAGTCTACAAAGGGACCATTTGAAGTTATTATTTGGTATTAAAAACACATATCACTGTGTGTAGCACTATAGCATGATATTTTATGGTCACAGTGCATGCAGGTCTAATGTTAGGAGGATATTATGGATACTAAAGTGTCTATTATACAATATCCTACATTTGCCTCACAAGGACTGTCTAGGAAAAAAAGAACATATCCTGCCTTAGGTCTGTTTTGAATATGATGCTGTCAGAAGATACAGGGTGTAGAGCCTACGGAGTCAATGTCACCTTTCCCCGTTGTGCCCCTCCGGCCTGTGTTTCTCTCACCAAGGACACCCGCACACATTCATTACAATGTCCCTCGCCCCCCCCGCCCCTCCATCTTTGCATATCTACACTGTAAAATCCTGAGAGTGTACACAATTTGGTTACATATTATGTACCGTACACTCTCAGAGTTAGAAATGAATAAAATAACTGATCTAACCCTGCCTAACTTTTGCCTTCCGTACACACTACAGAGTGAAATCCTTAGTGTTAATCTGGACTAACTGTAACTCTGTTTGTGGTGTTAATGTAGCTCTGGATCCAGGGTCCATTTCTATGCTAAAGAGTCCGTTTGGGTCCATTTGTACATTCCCAGAGTTGCATTAACACTATGAAGATTTTACTGTGAACAGAAGGTTTGGGTATATTTTTTACGCTATCAATTATATTCACACTGAATATTTTACCGTGTAATTACATCCAACATCCCGCATCAAATGGCCGATTGAATTATCATAGCCACATTAAATGAGTTTTGTGTGTGGGGAGAGGGAGAGAGAGAGAGAGAGAGGGAGAGAACGCGCTCTTGGCCTCTTAAATATCTTATTGCTCCCATGACATCTCAGTCACTGTGCATGACAGAATGGGGTTCATTTTATGACGGTTTGATCAAACCCAAAAGCACAGACAGTGTCGTCCCTATAGCAGTGCCTCCCTAGCAGACAATGTTCATTGTGTACACTGTCTCTGATCACAGCGTTGCATTGTGTTCTGTTAACACACAATGTTTAAAATATTCATTCCTATATTAATCCATTTGAGCGTTGACAACACAAATAGTCATGTATACTGTATACAAATCATTGTATACTGTATACATGACTATTCTTTATTTGTAATCTTTCTTCATGTTTTAAGTGGGTGTTACATAGCTCTATGTTCTGATAATAATCATTAAGTGGGTGTTACATAGCTCTATGTTCTGATAATAATCATTAAGTGGGTGTTACATAGCTCTATGTTCTGATAATAATCATTAAGTGGGTGTTACATAGCTCTATGTTCTGATAATAATCATTAAGTGGGTGTTACATAGCTCTATGTTCTGATAATAATCATTAAGTGGGTGTTACATAGTTCTATGTTCTGATAATAATCATTAAGTGGGTGTTACATAGTTCTATGTTCTGATAATAATCATTAAGTGGGTGTTACATAGCTCTATGTTCTGATAATAATCATTAAGTGGGTGTTACATAGCTCTATGTTCTGATAATAATCATTAAGTGGGTGTTACATAGCTCTATGTTCTGATAATAATCATTAAGTGGGTGTTACATAGCTCTATGTTCTGATAATAATCATTAAGTGGGTGTTACATAGCTCTATGTTCTGATAATAATCATTAAGTGGGTGTTACATAGTTCTATGTTCTGATAATAATCATTAAGTGGGTGTTACATAGCTCTATGTTCTGATAATAATCATTAAGTGGGTGTTACATAGCTCTATGTTCTGATAATAATCATTAAGTGGGTGTTACATAGCTCTATGTTCTGATAATAATCATTAAGTGGGTGTTACATAGCTCTATGTTCTGATAATCATTGCTGTATAGATCAGTGGTTCCCATACTTTTCAGGTCGAGACCCAAAAGAGAGATTAGGCCCCAAACTAGTGAAAATACTAGCACATCTACAAGGACACAACGCACCGCGAGTTTGTAGATCAGCTATTTTCACTACTTCTTATCAATATATATATATGGAATTTCTTAGATTTGTTTGATTTGTTTGATTTAAAAGAATATTGTAATTTGGTTTTTAAAGAAAAAAATAATCATTTGGAAAAAAAAAAACATTAAATGTAGGAAAAGAAAATGGGATTTTTACTCGAGTCGTGACTCAAAGAAATGTGTCCGCCACTGTTTGGGAAACAGTGGCGTGTTTGTTCAGTAACACATGTCACTCTGTCTCTCACGCTCACCACATTCATTCAATCTGGAGAGAGAACTCGTACTATATATACAGGGTACAGGATGGACAGGTGAAATTGGAAGTGATGACACAAATAAATGAGCAGACAAAATTGGACCTGGAACACTATAATGCAGATCTGGAGAGATGGTAGACCCCTGTTACTGAACCAATGCAGATCTGGAGAGATGGTAGACCCCTGTTACTGAACCAATGCAGATCTGGAGAGATGGTAGACCCCTGTTACTGAACCAATGAAGATCTGGAGAGATGCTAGACCCCTGTTACTGAACCAATGCAGATCTGGAGAGATGGTAGACCCCTGTTACTGAACCAATGAAGATCTGGAGAGATGCTAGACCCCTGTTACTGAACCAATGCAGATCTGGAGAGATGGTAGACCCCTGTTACTGAACCAATGCAGATCTGGAGAGATGGTAGACCCCTGTTACTGAACCAATGAAGATCTGGAGAGATGGTAGACCCCTGTTACTGAACCAATGAAGATCTGGAGAGATGGTAGACCCCTGTTACTGAACCAATGAAGATCTGGAGAGATGGTAGACCCCTGTTACTGAACCAATGAAGATCTGGAGAGATGGTAGACCCCTGTTACTGAACCAATGCAGATCTGGAGAGATGGTAGACCCCTGTTACTGAACCAATGAAGATCTGGAGAGATGGTAGACCCTGAACAAAGTACCAACACTATAATGAACATCTGGAGAGCATCACTTACACCATCTATCAATTATGCTGAGTAACTGCATGCTAATTAGCCATATTTAAGCAATGGCCGCTCTTGAAATAGACCAGAGCAGACAATGAATAGTCTTTGTCATAATCAATAGTACTTTGGCCATGCTTCCATGTTTTTGTATTGATTATCTCCAGTGGTAAAATAATGTGTACGTCTGTCTGTGCTACCTTTCTATTCTTTGCTGATCCTTTCAGTGCAATAATGCACCTCTTCTCGTTGTGTGCAGTGTTTATGTATGTGTGGGAGGGTGAGTAATGAGCATGGTCACTGGAAGTGCATGTGTGGGTGTGTGTTTGCTTTTTGCTTTAGCCCAAATGTATAGATGTGTGTTTTTGTCTTTTTAATCGTGTATGAAGATATATGTTTATTTGATCTAAGCATCTCAGTGTAAACCGGTATACTTCGTGTGTGTGTGTGTGTGTGTGTGTGTGTGTGTGTGTGTGTGTGTGTGTGTGTGTGTGTGTGTGTGCGTGCGTGCGTACACGTCAGTGGTGGGGGTATTGCATTGACCGCTGTGTTCTTTAATTATCAATTACGGCAGCCCCCCATCTCGGCCACAGTGGGGGTGGGTGGGTGGGAGGGTGGGAGGGTGGGGTGTATGCGGAGGTGATAATGAATACAGAGCTGCCATTAGGATAGTAAGCGGGCTCTCCGTCTGGGGCTGGGGAGCCTACGAAGAGAGAGAGAGAGAGAAAGAGGGGCTGGGGCTGGGGAGCCTACGAGGAGAGAGAGAGAGAGAGAGAGGGGGGGGGGGGGTGGCTGGTGTGCTAATGAAACAGACCGCAGCACGAGACAAAAGAAACCCTGCCACACATCTCTCTCTCGTTGTCTCGCTTTCCTGTCTATTTCTGTTTTCCCTCAGCCTCGCTATCTCTCTCGTTGTCTCTCTCTCTATCTCTCTCTCTCTCGTCCGTTCTCACATTCTCTTCCCATGCCATATTTCTCCTCTCATCATCCCTTTATCTTTCTCATATCGCCCTTCGCTCGCTTTGTATCTCAAACCCCAAACACTTACAGCCACTATGGGCAATCATTTACTGGCACGTGTGTGTATGTGTGTGTGTGTTGGGTGGGCGTGCAGTGCCGTGCACACTTGCAAACATACACGTACGAACGCGCGCGCGCACACACACACACACACACACACACACACACACACACACACACACACACACACACACACACACACACACACCAGGGGCTACTGTCTCGCACATGAACATTGTCTCTGTTTACTGATGGGGGTCATCTTTGAAGCCGTCAGTGAATCCCTTTGAACGCATGCCCGTTTTCTCGCAGTATATCATTAGTCGTGCATCTAAATATTGCAGCACAATTGTTTTATTGTGCACTGTAGCTTCTGTGGCTTCTATGCTGTGCTTGTTCTGCATTGTGCTATTGTATTCGTAATAAGATAAAGAATTTCCACAGAGCCTTTATTTTCAATATCTCAGAAGGGTGCCTAAAATGTATATTTACAATACTTGCTTACATGATATCCACTTTCACATCACCCAAACCCCAAATCTTTGTTTTGCCATACAGAAATGTTGTTTTTATAATTTAGCTCAATGTGGGTTTAATCATATCTATTACCTTTTTATCCAAGTCATTAAAAGGAACCCATATTAACCATATTGCTTCGCCTCGATGGGCTTATGCTAGTGGACGATTTCTAAGGAAAACCGAAGGTGGGATGTTTATTACAGCCAGGAGATTCCCCCCGGTTCATGTCAGTCCTATACTGTACAGTATGCTATAGGTTTGTATATGGTAGCATTAGGAGGTTTACATTGGTGTGCCATGTTTAGGCTGTGTTCATATCGAGTTTTGATTGATAATTTAGTTGTTTACCTTATTACTTGCATTTTTACTTATCGCGAATGTCCCTGAACAGGCCTCTGGGAATATCATTAAGCACTTCCTATTTGATTGCCATGCCAACATGAAATATAAACACCGGTAATGCACGTCTCCACTGCTTCATAAAGCGTGTGCAGAAATATATCAGTCTGTGTTTCACGCCCATAAAGAAATGTCACATGTCATGATGTCAGCAAGATGTAAATTACATGTTGTGTTTTCCTGACCCGCGAGCAACCATTGTTCCAGCAATGTTGTACTGTAGCCGAGAATAATCCACAGCCTGACAGATGACCTTCATGACAACAATCTCCTTGTATTTTTGTCTTATATCTTATATCAAATGCACTTGAACTTAAATGAACCCGTTAAAACCGGGAAAGCATATGTGTTGTTTTAGATTTTAGCTATATAGCTCAAACTTGAGGATTTAGAACAGTGATTCTCAGAAATAGCAGGTCTGCACGCATTGTGGCAATCTTCAGTGTTTGAAAGATGTTGAACAATCAACATTTCGGTTTTTCTTCTTCTGGAGGGGCGGTCCCTGCCACAAAACATTTTTAGATGGGGGGTCCGCTGCCAACTACATATGTATAATTTTGGGTGCCCTTAATTGGCACGCAAAGGTTTGAGAACTAGGGGCTCCATTTTCGCCACCGCTAAACCCCTTATCCCTAAACTTCTTTGCCTTTTTTACTATTTTGCAAAACATTTTTGAATAGTTAAAATGGCCAGTCTACAAGCTCACAACGTGTCAATGTAGATTGGTTAGTTGAACTATTCAAAAATGTTTTTCAAAATAGTAAAAAAAGGCAAAGAAGTTTAGGGATAAGGGGTTTAGCGGTGACGAAAATGGAGCCCTAGGCGTACTGGTTTAGAAGGCATTATGTAGAATCGGTCTCAATAGGTTAATGAAATAAAGTGCAGAACTTAGACACACACACACGCAGATATCCCTAACCCAGTATACACTTTAATTGTACATACACATCTATTCCATATGGCTATCTATTATTTGCACATACAGTCTCTCTTCAGTATGCAGTGATCATTAGATTATACTATGCAATCTTCAGTGTATTTAAGTGTGTAAATTGAAGCAGGAAAACATGGTGTGAGGGAGTGATTTTTATCACACCTGCTGCACGTGAAGAGGCACGTTTTATTGTCCCAGAGAGCTGTGCCAACCTGAGAAGGCAGCATTAGAGGTGTGTCGTAAGTCATGCTGGAGAAATGTGTGACCAGGAAGTTTGTATAATCTATCCACTACCTTACTTAATTTAACTAGCGTGTATAAAGTGAAGCTCTGTGTAGTGTATAGAAGCGGCTGTTGCATTTAACTCAGTTTGTGGTCCCTGACCGATATCCACA
>NC_136809.1:21441806-21444306 GCF_951216825.1 Electrona antarctica
ACGCCTGTATACATCTTGATACAGGCTTTTCTATGAGCCTCAAAAAGAAACTGCAGACCTCTCAAGATACATTAGAGACCTCAAGTGGCTGAGAGTGGAGGAGAGTATCCCAGTTTCAATAAACCAGTACCTGAATATAGAGGGTATGCGTGTGACATCATCATCAAACCACGAAGTTATGCAGGAATGCCTACTGAGTGGCAAAAAACTACTTTCTGGCCTTGACAGCCCATACATCCACATAGAAAAGTCATATCTGATTGCATTAAACAACATTAAACGATGTTAAACTCACTTTGCCTGTTGCTTTGCCACTCGATTTGCCACTCGATGTGCCATTCACTTTAAGCATGCGCATACTCTCTATTGTAGGCCTAACTACTTTTCCAGGCTTGTGATGCTAACAGGCATTCTACCCGCAAGGTCGCTTTACTGATTTTGTACCCTACCCTACCAACAGCTGTATGTGAATAAAGTTGAACAGTTCTTTTTCTCATTAAAAAAGCAGTTTTTCAATTATTTGACTTAATTTCAGGCAGACAAGCCTGTTATTGTGTTTTTTTCAGCTCATTTCCAAAAAAAGTGTTTGTTCAATCAATCGATCAACCAATGAAACATGTTAAAGAAGCACTGATCTATAGCAGTGGTTCCCACACATTTTAGCCTGAGACCCAAAAGACATATTATACATTTGTCCGGGATCTTTAAAAAATGCTGGAATAGTTTTTAATTGAGGAAAAGACCCACTGTTTTTAGGAAACAGTGATCTATAGCACAGACAGTAGATACTGTATGCTCTGCCGACATGGCAGCTACAGTATCTATCATAGGCTGCCATGCTAGAATATCACCTTTTCCCCAAAGGAAATTAGCCTCCACATGCTTCATGATTGACAGCTGCTCCTTCTAAAGAGGGTAATCGTCATAACCTGCACAGCCCTACCACACACACACGCACACACACACACGCATGCCATGCACACAGAGTACTCCCACCCAGGAGAATAAATCTGCAATCAACTGGGCCTATAAATAGCTATGGTACACTTCACTGGTGCTGAGCCCCCCTGTCCCTCCCACTGAGCTGCTACAACACACACACACACACACACACACACACACACACACACACACACACACACACACACACACACACACACACACACACACACACACACACACTCGTAAATGCAGGCACATAAACACCCAATGTCCCTTTCTTCCCCCCTAAAACATGATCATCAGGTACTATGATTATACTAGGAGGAAGATTTCTTTCAAAAAAATGTACAGAAAGTGTTCAAATTATGTTTTTATGTGGCCACACCCTCCAGTTCATTAAGTACTGTATGCCTGGTTTTCACCTTAGCACCAACCACCTGAACGTAAGCTTTGCCCACAGCTGTTGTCGTATGATAATGTGGGAGGGGTTTGGGGAGGGGTTAGGGTCATGATGTCACTAAAATGATGTTATTTTGATTGGTCCTTTTGACTCAAAGGCTTTAGCTTTCAGGAAGAAACCAAAAATACACAGGGAAGACATATTTTAATATTTTAACCACACCTGGGGCCTATTAGAGTAATGTTCTTTCTTTTCAAAATCTTTTTATTTCCGTTTTTCCCGTTTTTTCACAGTATGGGTGTCAAGTCACAGGTTCATAGAAAAAATAAAAATAAAATATCAGATTTAGTATCAGTGACTGAGGTAAACAAACGTAGCATACTGTATGAATCAAAGAGATCGTGGGCAGACATAATGAAAAGACTTATTGTGCAAAACATGCCCCTTCAAGAAAAAAGAAAAACATTTTCTCCCCAATTTAGTATAGCCAATTCCCAATTCCCCAGCCTCTCTACAAGTACTCCATCTATTAGAGTAATGTTAACTCCATAGACAGATGCAAAACAGAAAAAGTACAAAAATCACGGCACTCCATAATTAAGTAAAAGTATCAAGACCACAATGTTGAAATACTATTGGCATCAAAATATATTTAAAGCACCAACAGTAAAAGTATTTATATAGTCATATGCAGAATGTCCCATTTCACAAGTTTTCAAAATGTATGAAAAGATCCTTTGAAAATAGTCGATCTACAAGTGATAAACGAATGTTTTGTAACAATAATGCAACAAAGTGACTAGTAAACAATTAACAAATAATTGTAGTGGCGTAAAAGAAGAATATTTGCCTCGTACTGAAATTGGCACTAAGAAAAGGACAGTACTTGAGTGTATACATGTATACTGTCCGTGTCCACCACTGATCTGCACTCACAATAGTAATTCAAATAGTAGGCCCATGGTACAGCATTAGCTTCTTCTTAGACCACATGTGGACATTTCTTTGTGCAAACACATTAACAAACGCTAATTAAAGTAATTTGTCCTTCACATATCTGCACATTAGTTCTAATGGCAATGCAGCAATTAAAAGCCTGAGCTACAGTATATTAGCCATTCCGTGTGAGTGATTGTGTTTAAACCCTTTGAGAGAAAC
>NC_136809.1:21449306-21451806 GCF_951216825.1 Electrona antarctica
GTACGTCATAATGTGCCATTTACGTCATATTGTCTCTTTATTGTTAATGGCGTTTAATGTTTGTGTTTGTTTTACATCACCATTACATCACCTAATCAACATGTGTTTGACTTTAATATATTAGCACCCCTCACTTTACACAGGGGTGATTTAAAAAAAAATCCATTTAGGACTGAGGCCGATTAAAAACGTGTTGTTGCTATATATACTGTACATAGCAACAAGAACCCCAAAAGGGGTTCCTGTCTTGAAGGCTAACACCCCCAAAATGAGGTCATTTTCAACAAGGTGACGATTATAACAAAATAATTGTGATTATCTCAAATAATTGCAATTAGATAATTGTGACAGTCTTACCCGGTTCTGCAATACCTGGACCCATTGTCAGAGTACCTGTTCTAACAGTCTGTACGGCTGTGGAGATCTCTGTATCTGTCAGTCTGCCGCCTGTGTCTCTTTTTTACTGATGTCATCAGTATACGCCCATATAGGCATGCCCATATATGGCCGTATCGGTTGGATCTGCAGTTCTGGAAACTGTTTATGATTGGCTTGGAACAAGGCATCGCATTCGCAATCCCTGAAGTGTCTGTGGTCAGCATCTAAGGCTGCATTTTAACCACTTGAACCCCAGCATTCATATTTTTTTTTTGGGGGGGGGATTAGCCAAAAATAGCCAGTCTACAAGCTCAACGTGTGTTAGGACACGTTTGTTGCTCAGAGATTTGCCGTATATAGAGAGAAAAGCAGTCCAGAGACAACAGAGACAACTCATGTCCAATGTTACTTGTTAATCCTGCTTAACTGGATGATTTAGAGTTTAGATAACGTTGAATAATGTTTAAATTACATTTTTCTAAATCTCCAGTGGTTGTGACCGTGTGACGCTGACATTTTAGGACCACACAGAACAGCCAAAATAGACAGAACGGGGAACTTCCTCTGTCAATATGGGTTGTTAAATATATCTGTTAAATATTGTTGTTTCTAATTCTATATACGATGATGGCAAACATCAACAATGAACTGAAATGCGTGAGTGTTTCCCTTTAAAGGGCAACAATGTTCTATCCTCCAGTTTTATTCTCTTCTGGTCTGGCTTTCCTCATAAATCAAGGCCCATAAATTTTTCCTCAAGCTCCTCAAACTGGTGTATTTGTACTGGGTTTGTTCATGCAAAGCCTTTTACTGCCTACTATATACACGGATGGGTGGAAAAATGACATGTCCAACCACGTGGCCTTGCGGTATACCATATGGTTTATTTGTGTTTTTATTGCGAAACCATACACCATTCCCTCTTGCTCTCAAATTGATTTGGATTGGTGTGTGTGTGTGTGTGTGTGTGTGTGTGTGTGTGTGTGTGTGTGTGTGTGTGTGTGTGTGTGTGTGTGTGTGTGTGTGTGTGTGTGTGTGTGTGTGTGTGTGTGTGTGTGTTTGCGTGTGTGTGTGTGTGTGTGTGTGTGTGTGTGTGTGTGTGTGTGTGTGTGTGTGTGTGTGTGCGTGCATGCGCGGCGTGTGTGTATGTGTGTGCGTCCACGTATGAGTCAGTTGTGCAGTAGCCAGTCAAATATGATCCTCTGCCTCAGTGGTAACGCAGCACTGTGACACGTGTTAAGGTAATGGCTCTAATACCCTCATAAATCGAAATCAGCTCAGCTTCATTGGCAGTGTCAAATGCAAGGAGAGAGAGAGGCTCATGCGAGCCTGCGTTGTGCACGTCAGTCAGGTGATCTCACAGCCTGCCAACAATCCAGAGTGGCTTATCTACACTTGACAATCCTCAGGGTTAAATTAATGCTGGATATTTGACAGTGTAGGGAGGTAACTGAATCAGTCATGCCTGCCTTCTGTTTATGACGTTTGGCCCGACTCCCCCTTACACTCCTCTCTGTCATTAACTGACCCGACACCAGACCTTGCTTCGTGCATGGAGAAAGTGTGTTGTGTGTGTGTGTGTGTGTGTGTGTGTGTGTGTGTGTGTGTGTGTGTGTGTGTGTGTGTGTGTGTGTGTGTGTGTGTGTGCGTGTGTGTGCAAAGAGCATGTCAAGCGAGCTCATTGAGGCAGCTCAGTGCTGTTAACCTGTGTCCCCCTCATTACAGCCTATATATGTGTTGCCATGGACAATATGAGAGGAGGGAAATAAAGAAGAAGGGATTTGCATGTTAAGCCTCTCTCTCTCTCTCTCTCTCCTCCCTCTCCTACACACACACTTCCTCTGTTGGTCTCTCCCTCCCTGAGTCCCCATCCCTCTTCTGCTTCAAATGAGGAGTGACACGCACACGCGTGCGCACACACACGCACACACAGACACCACATCCTACTCATTACAGGATTCAAATGCATAATCATACAGTTTCCGGGGCGGAGTGCGAGTAGCACCCGTCCATCTTAAAGCTGAAAATGAACAGCTTAAAGCCTTAGAACGAGGCAAAATAAGCCGAGAGGAGATCAAGTGGTCAAGTAGTGTCCCATCAACACAAAAGCAACGTCAATCGT
>NC_136809.1:21459306-21464306 GCF_951216825.1 Electrona antarctica
TTCTGACGAATCTCTCTACGAGAGTCTAAAAGACTAGTCCCTCAAAAAAAGTCTCGTGTTTACGTTTGTGCCTCAAAATCACTCTTACCTTGTACAAATGCAAAATCTAAAATCTAAATAGTTTTGCCCCACATGTCTGGCGGGTGTCCGGAAAACAATTACACCCGTAGGGACCGTAGTTTTCAATAAAAAAAATATTTTAATCCACTCCGTCCATACTCCTCCATTGTAAATGCGCAACAGAACATTGGCCGCGCCCCTAGTGGCCAGGGTTCTGTTGCGCATTTACAATGGAGAGAAAACCAAGATGGCCGCCAGATTCCGAGACAGAGTATGGACGGAGTTTCGATTTTAGATTTTGCATTTGTAGAAGGTAAGAGTGATTTTGAGGCACAAACGTAAACACTAGACTTTTTTTTAGGGACTAGTCTTTTAGACTCTCGTAGAGAGATTCGTCAGAATCGAAAAAAACCTCTACGAGAGTCTAAATGTTTGGGCTAATTTAACCTGGTGTTGGGAGCCGATGAGAATGGCTTGTGTTTTGGAGCTGTTCAGTTGCAAAATGCTTTGTTCATCCACGCCTTTATCTCCTCCTCTCCTACAGATCCTTGGGTGACGCCACAGGTGATAATGGGTTGAGTCAAGGATTTTGCACCTCCCAAGGAGGTTCTTTCAGAGAGGTATAGGATCGGAACCAGTCCCGGGTGGAGTCACAGAGTTCGATGGTGGAGTAGAGGCAGTTGTGTTTCACTGCAAGCAACAGTGAGTTGGATTGTCAAAATAAATTGGTTTTAACCTAATATTGTTAACACAATTTAGGCCGGCAGGGAGTGTTTTTCACTTGTATTCTGGGGTCATATCATTGAACGTTAGTTCACTTTTGTACAGGACATTAGGCTTGAAACAATACTTGGCCATGTATGCATACTATAGGTGGAAGTTTATCTGGAGAGCAAAGGTAATGGGACCCAGACATCACAAGTTAAGGGAGAGTCATATTTTCCCCTAAGTGTTGAATGGGGATGTCCAGCTTCGTGCAAGGGACAGTGTGTCCCATGACACTGTGTGTGTGTGTGTGTGTGTGTGTGTGTGTGTGTGTGTGTGTGTGTGTGTGTGTGTGTGTGTGTGTGTGTGTGTGTGTGTGTGTGTGTGTGTGTGTGTGTGTGTGTGTGTGTGTGTGTGTGTGTGTGTGTGTGTGTGCCTGCCACTTAGTGACAGTGGGGAAACCATGACACACTGTACGTTCAGCTCTGTTAACTCAACAAACAGTGTGTGTGTGTGTGTGTGTGTGTGTGTGTGTGTGTGTGTGTGTGTGTGTGTGTGTGTGTGTGTGTGTGTGTGTGTGTGTGTGTGTGTGTGTGTGTGTGTGTGTGTGTGTGTGTGTGTGTGTGTGTGTGTGTTTTCCTCTTACTCAAGTACTTTTGGCACAAATGACGCAACACCTGCTATTTAAGTAGTCATAAACTATACGCCTCTACTTAACTTGAGGATGTAGGAATATATTTTTACAAGCATACAGTTAATATTTCCTGCTTACCAAATCGTTTCTAAGCTGTTGCACTGTGCACCACAGAGAAAGTCAAATTCAGTCAAAGACCGGTCGGTGCCCAGCTACTCGGGAACAATGCAAGTTGGGACTCGGGAACGATGCAGTTTAGTTAGAAATGCATGCTCCACCCTTGTTATGCAATACCCGTTATACTCATCGTCAGAGCAACTGTTCTAGCTGTATGTCTGTCTGTGTCCCGTTTATGCCCATATATGGAGTTCTGTGTCAGACATGTCCAGATATGGAGTCTAAGCGAGTCACGTCCTCTGGGCCACGCCAAATTTGAAGTCAGGCATAGGTGTCGGATCGGCGGTTCTGGAGAACCGGAATTCATGTAGACCTATCATGCCTATACAGTATATATGGGCATATCAATCGGCTCGGCGGTTTTGGACAAACGCCTATCCGACCGAGTCTACACCGGGCACGGCACTCCTTGATTGATTGATTGATTGAAATATTTATTAACAGTTTGCAGAATTACAGTACATTTCAAGCACAAACTCAATACAAAGACTGTTAACTGTGAGTGGACGACCCAATTAAGCATTACACTTGTTTACAAGAGGGTCCACCATGTTCAATTCATCAAAACATTTAGAGACGTACAAATAGACACTTCTATATAGTCAAAGAACAGAACAGGAATTGATCATAGAGGTAAAAAGGGAAAAGAAACATAATTATACAGTGAGGGGAAAAAAGGGGGGGGCGGTGGGGGGATTCAGATTTTTACGGGGGCCAGTTTCGAATTGCAGCCGTCCGTAGGTGCCCTTTGAGAGCGGTTTTGAAGGAGTCAAGGGATTCGCATGTCTTAATGACTGTTGGTAGGGTGTTCCACATGTTGTGTACATATGTGAACTACAGACACACACAATCACAGACGGATGGATGGACGGACGGACGGTCGGATTTCAGATTTCATGCATTTGTAGAAGTATTGTATGCTTTACATTATATACATGCATTTTAAATGATATGTGCAGGGCATATTTCTTCTGCATGTTTCACATCAGCAAGTACTGCAAATACATTATTTCGTTCACATCCCTTGCAGCAGCCACAGGACTCTTATTGACAATAAGCTAGTTCTTGTTACCTTGAATACATGCACTGTAACAATGCAATGCAATCATCTACCCTATCATGTTCTTTGACTTCTCCAGTGCAGAGACGCTTGCAGCGATGCGGGTATGGCAGCATGGATCACAGACTATCTTACTGGTGGACCGCAGTGTATGAGAATACAATGCAATGGTTGCTTGCAACTACATGCGTCTACATGCGTCTACTCGCAACCGTTTGGATGCAGGGAGTTGCATGGCGACCAATTGGTGTGGTTTGAGCTTAAGACATGTCACCTCCAGACTTTCTCCATGTCATTGACACTGTCATCATCAGCTGCATCACAGGTGACAACACAAGGAAGGAAGCACTGCAACAATTTCCAATACTTTTACTTCTACTCCATGAGTCAAATATCGTTTACCTTTTTTTGTTGCTAGTTACGTTGTAGATTTTTAATTATTAATATTACATAACATACATTAACCACTTCAGTCCTATACATTTCGTCCATTTGAACATTTGGGACATCCACACTGCCTTTTGTGCCATTAGCTATTAAGATATATAATGAGTGCACACGATGATGCACCGCTATTCTCGCTGAATTGACTAATGACTGAGCTCAGAAGTAACAGTTTATTAGAGTAAGGACACTATCTGACATGGTTACTGTGTGTAGTACTCTTATTATTTATTTTTGTCCTGCATTATGCATTCACTGTTGAAAGTGTATAATTTCTTCATTATTGATGGCGTTTCTTTTGAGTCCTTTACCCTGCTGTATCCACAGTACTGTTCTTCCCCCCGTAACTATATGCTGCTGTAGGGTCTTATAAATGTCTTATATTATCTCTCTCCCCCCCAAAAGTATTCAGCATCACATTATGTTTATTGGCCAGGTATGCTGTTGGAAGGAGGAGGCCACGCACGCTTAGCCAAGATGCAAAAATGTAATAAACAAATTCAGGAAATCCGTGTTTCAACAAGATTGTCTTCCTTAGGGCCCAAACCCTGAGGAAGACAATTTTTTAATATATTTTTTCATGGTGGTGAAGAGTTGTGCGGCCTGCTCCTTCTCAGCATTAGAATGTGCCATGGTCAGCACCTCATCAATGCTGGTGTGCGCTCTCTCTCTCTTGTGTTTGTATCGGCCAGATATGCGCACATATGAGGAATTTGACATGCATTGATCTCTTACATAGAAGTAGAAGAAAAACAATAATTAAACATATTTACAGCTGATGAGGTAAGTTATAATAGTATAAGATATAACAAAGTCAAATTTAAAATAAAAATCGACTATTAATAATTAAATATTGAACTCTGAAGAGTCATTGCTAAGAATCTACCATCAGGCCCGGGCCCGATCCCAATCTACCATCAGGCCCGGGCCCGATCCCGACGACCTTTGCTGCGTGTCTTCCCCCATCTCTCTCCCCGTTTCCTGTCAACCTACAGTACTGTATTATCTGGCAATAAGGCAAAAAGCCCCAAATATATCTAAAATATAAACAAATTATCACTCAAAAATAATTAACAGTTTCCCATCATCGTGGACAAGCATGGTTTGCAGTGTTCAACGGTGACTGTTGCCAAGGTATGCAACAACCCTGCGGCCAGATGTTAAGGACATAACAAACCCAAATGGGACTATTTTGGCGGAGAATATATGTGTTCTCGGAGGCAGTAGCGGTGGATAACCTGCTGAGGCTATGCAGTGGTGACACCCTGATAGATTACAAGGCCTTGAGCATGAGGGAGAGGAGAGGAGTGAGAGAGGGGGAGTAGATGGAGAAGGAGAGAAGAGGAGGGGAACAGGGAGGAGAGAATGATAGAGTGAACAAAATGAGAAGAGCAGAGGAAAGTGGAATGTGTTTAGATTGGCTTCTAACATAGTGGCTATAAATGATATCTGTAAGCAATAACTTTAAAGGTGCTTGGGCGCATGCATTCATGTGTGCATGTGTTCATGTCCGTGTGCCCATGTTAAGGCTTATCAGTTGGCCAGCCATTTTACTGCCTGTATTAAAACCACTTCCATCAGATAACATTGTTTTGTTCCATTACAGGTGGTTCAGCATTCACCACCTGTCTCACCTACAAGCCAAGAGACAGAGACAGAGAGAGAGAGAGAGAGAGAGAGAGAGAGAAAGAAAGACAACCAGACAGACAGACAGACAGGAGTCTGGGTGAGAGTGTGGAAAAAGGTGGGGAGCTGTTCATCTGAGTCCATGCCCCACCTTTTTGCCTCCCCCACTTCTCTTTCTCTCACTCGCCCTCTTCCTTTCTGTCTTTCTTCGTGTTTCCATCTTCTCAGGTATTTTTGGTTGGTTGGAGCTTTGTAAACATTCCCCATGTCCCCTAGCTCCACTCAACTTCCCAG
>NC_136809.1:21469306-21471806 GCF_951216825.1 Electrona antarctica
TGGAGCCACAGCCAAGAGACGTTAAAGGTCAAAAACAATACAGTGGGTAAGGAGAAAGGGATGATGGCGGAGCCATGTGGTAATGGTGTTTAAAATCAATAGGGAGAAAGGCCCCACCATCTAAAGGGCAACAGAAAGAGGAACTCACCGCTAGCTAATGTCACAGCACTCTGCCATTCGGTTCCTCTTTGAAATATGAATCTTTTGCACTTCTCCCTCATACATCAACGTTTGAGTCGCACCTCATTGGCGGTGACTTTGATCCTTGCACTCCTTGCTGTTGTCATAATGTCACCATCTAGTAGGAATTGAAAAACGATACAGTAGGCTCAGGATAACATGCAGCATCAACCTTAAAGGGACATGTCACCCTTTTTGCAAAAGGGTGACATGTTAGGGTGATATGTTAATGAGATTTAGAACACTTTCCTGGGGGTCTTTATGTGTGTAATATGTGGTTTTAGATATTTTTTTAGTCCAGGAAGGAAGTGAGCCTAGTGTCAGAGACACTGGGCTCACTACTAAAATCTAAAATATCTAAAACCACATATTACACACATAAAGACCCCCAGGAAAGTGTTCTAAATCTTCTAAATGTCATTAACATATCTTTTTTTGCAAAACGGATGAAGTGTCCCTTTAATGCATGAAATGTACATTTTGTACAGTGATATTTCTGCATGGCCACATTTAGTCAAAAGAATGTGAAAGTGTTTTGATTGGAGAGACTTAACGCTTAATTTATAATTGCCAGTGTCTCATAGTGAAAATAGCCTATACCGCGTGCACACACACACACACACACACACACACACACACTTTTGAAATGTTTATTTATGTCCACATAATGAGAAGTACAGGAATACCTTGTACAAAGGACATAAACACTGCCAGTGCAGTTTGACAGTGGGAGAGCAGCCAGTTACAACGTGCATTTACAGCAAAGCATCGTTACATACAGTACAGCTGACATGTCGGACACAGGGCAGCAGACATAAATCATGGATAAAGGAAACAACGCCTCCTCCAAATTGAGCGGCTTCCTATAATGGCTGAAACTGAGCAGTACCTCGCTAACTGCTTGGCTCTCCTTTTGGGAAGGCCGGCCATTTGTAAGCCCCTCACAACCAACTTATGCACATGCCCTAGGCTGCCAAAGATAAAAACACACACACACTCACACACTCACACACACACACACACACACACACACACACACACACACACACACACACACACACACACACACACACACACACACACACACACACGCATACATACATTTAATAAATGTGACGCAAATTAATATCAAATCACCCTAAAGAAATATAGGCCTACATAGGACCTATATATATTTCAGTGAAATAAATAAGCAACAGACATATCACCCTAAAATTAATCCTGTCTGTCACTGGCAAGGCAGCCATTTTCATAATTTTAATGAGAATCTCCGCCTCTCTTCATGTTCTCTACCCTCACCCGTTTTTCCCCACAGTATACCATGTCTCTGGAAAAAAAATCTAAATTCAATCACAATAAGCAAATTTGCTCCCCCACAGGATCCCATTGAGAGGCACACGGCGGCAGGGTATGGTACTCCAATCAATGGCCTTGTTCTGTCTCTATGCAGGCCTGGTGTGCTCGTCATCATTTGCATGACACAGGCGTTATCTAATAGTCTCTCTCTTTCACACACAAACGACAACAATAAATACATGCATGATATTAACCATGCACATGAATCCTAACATCCCTGTTCTGGGGAGAAAATTCTGTGAAAATAGCAGGGGAAAATGTAGGGGGGCTATTATAGACCTCCTGGGGGACTCGCGGTTACTCTAGGTTTACTGTGGTAAAAAATAAATGAAAGAATACATGGCTATTGTACAGTGTAACGGAGGAAGAATGTTAAATGATATTCACGCATACAGAAACTGAACATATAGTTCCATGCACACACCTCCCACACTATTAGACACTATAATAAAGTAGACAGTGGTTCCAGGAAAGGAAGCAACACACACTTGCATGTACGTTTCCATTGTACGTTAATCCAAGTTACACAGTAGCTCTGGTTCCTCTGCAGCACTCACTGGTGGGCGGATAATAGGCTTGAATGTGCATGCGTGCGTGCGGGTGTTTGCACATGCATAGTAAAAAAAAGAATCCTCAGTTAGAGAATGTATGAGTGCATTTGGTTACATTTGTTATACATTATCAGAATTAGGAATATATACATTAAATTGAAAGGACGGATTGATTGCATGTTTGAAAAATGTGACCAGGCTGATCATTCTCACCTGTCATTTGAGTCACAGTCTCTCACAGTCACATGAGGGTTCAGACTGAGAATTTGATAATTTTGTGAACATTCAGGTAGAACATCACACTTTTTGATTGCCTGCGAGTTTGGCCATAGAAGAGTACATCATATGAAACATGGCTGCTCCTCTTCTTGACCACATCATCACAGGGTGTGATGCCCAATTTACTTCCCTAT
>NC_136809.1:21476806-21691806 GCF_951216825.1 Electrona antarctica
CAAACTGGTCAGGCTGGAAAATGGCATCAAAAGTAGGCGGAGTTAACCCTGAATCTTGCCTGCCGCGTCGCTGTGCCTGTCCCCTATAGACCTATTTAACACATTTGAGATATTTGAACAAATCATCACTTACAATGGGCTCACTTTATTCCATATGTCAGATAGAAAGAGTGAGTGCAGAGGACAGGTACAGTAGAGGTGCGTGCGTGGGTGCGTGGGTGCGTGCGCAACATTTTCTGTGCAACATCCGCTGAGTCATAGTACATGGCCATATCAGCCACTCGTGAGTGCTACCTGCCACTGACGTATGTATAATACACACACACAAACGTCACCAGCGATTACACGACAAGTGCCTGCATAGGAGGTTGAGTCACAGTGACGCAGTGGAACATCTTTGTATCTCTCTCTCTGTCTCATTTCTCTATCTCTGTCTGTCTCTCTCTTTTCTGTCATGGCTGTTTCTCCATGAAATGAAATACACCAGAGTAGTGATGTGATTGTGATTCTCCCTCTCTATTAGCCTGTCTGCCTGTCTGGCTTTCTATCTGTCTTCCCCCTTTCCCTGCTTCTATCTCTTCCGCAGAAGGATGAGCCTTGAGGGGGCAAAACACTTGTCGTGATCAAGAAGCGCTGTTGACGTACTAAGTAGGGACTCCTCCTTAGTACGTCAACCTCCCACTGATGCTTATATTGCCTATGACTCATATTTGTCTATTAACATTTGTGTTTATATTGTAGACGGAAAAATAAGAAAAATCAATACCATTGCGTCTGCAATGGTTTACTTAACAGCGATTCTCAATGTGGTCCTTGAGGGTCCTTGAGGGTTTTCCAAAGGCTAAATGATTGATAGCTAGGAACCAAAAGGAACCTTACTGGTCTGTAACTCTGAGAGTATATTATGAATTGAACCAAATGGACTAACTGGTCCATTTAGTTCCATTTGTACATTCTCAGAGTTAAATAACAGTGAGGATTTACAGTGTAGATTGTAGTGCCAGAGATAAAAAATAAAATAAAGAACATTTTATACTCATCAAATGGGGGTCTGTGGACAAATGTGTATCAAATTGGAGGGCCCTTCAAACAAACATGGGTGGGAATTATTTATTTAGATTATTATTCTATACAATTGCAATCTCATTGTGCCGGACTGTGCCTTTCATCCTTTGGGTAATAGATGTAATGTAGAGATAGAAGAAGTTTGACATTATAAATTCCTCCGGCTGACTTTGCCATCCATGCATCTCAAGAATATTTTGTCAACCCATGCACCGCTCTGAGATTGTGTTTTTCTATAATAACGCCAGTGAAGTGAAAATCCTTGAGAGAGAGAGAGAGAGAGAGAGAGAGAGAGAGGGATATTAGAATCGCATTTTCATTTGGCGCTCCATGTGTCTCAATCATCTCTGCTCGTAACAAGGATGACTCATTTTTCACACATCTGGGAAGGCTAGATTGGCACAAAAAAACAAACCACATTTGTTGGTTGTGTTAACTTGTATTGCTCTCTATTGTACACTTCGACAGTTCTATATAGTATCCTTTACAGCAACTCACATGAGCTGATATACGCATGTGCAGTGGGCGCAGGTAATCAGATGTGAATTGTGGAGGGAACAGTTTTTACATGTCCAGCCAGTGTACGGTGAATAAAGTGATCTACAACTGAATAAACGTTGTGTTTATTAAGACCTAATCTACAGGTTTCAGGGTGAGGAAAATGGCATACACTGATCTAGACAATAGGGACCCCGGGGTCACATGACTACCGTGTATCTAGTACCTCTGCCCTGGCCACTTGTTACCATAAATAATCATATATGTCATATAGGGACAGACTCACTGCCCAGAGCTTTGTGTTTAATTGGCATTAAAGGCTGACTTCAGTGGCGACTCATTGGTCAGATCTTAATAGCTGAAACAGGTGGCATGATTCCCAGTTGAATATGGAATGAGCAATAAAATTGTGTGTACCTAATCATACTGTACTTTGGCTGCTCAGCGGCATGCATGTCTACATTTTTTTTATTTGACTCACTCTCAGAGTTAAAGTAAAGTTTTTAGTTTTTTACTATATGGCCAAAAGGGGTGTGTGTGTGTGTGTGCGCTCTTTCGAGACAGTCTGTTTTAATCTACATGTGCTTAATGTGAGCTGCCATTTACACATTTTCACCATCATAACCTAAAGTGTGCATTCCACATCCCTTGCTCTCTCTCTCTCTATCTCTCTCTCTCTCTCTCTCTCTCTCTCCTCTCTTTCCATTGTCAAGTGTTTCATCTGTTGTAATTTGATCTGTGGTAGTTCACTCTGACGCAGGCAAAGCGTCATTTGTTCCTAGGCTGAAATGTCATCTTAATCAGATGTCCTTACCTGCATAAAGATTAACGTTGTCCATGCACTCGTGCACATCCTTTTATCAGTTTGAGATTGCTCTCATGTCTTACTCTCACCTGCTGTCCCTATAAGTCTCACATGTGTGAAGACTCACACATGTATAGGCTGTAGCCTATACTGTACATGTACAGTAAGGATTCCCATTTCATTCCTAAACCAAGGCTGCACAGCATAACTATTTGTGTTAATTTAACTCTATCCTGTGCATTTTTACTCTGCAAATCCAGATTGAATGATGTGTGTGCTGAGCTAATTGCTCAGAGACTGCAGCTCACTAATAATGAATGACTAAACATGAAGGCAATCGATTTTAATGTGACATTAATTGATTGATGTGGAAACCATTGTTGAAAAGAGGAAGTCAAAACTCCACCACCATGTTTCAATGTCAAGTTCAAAAGACAAAATGGCCAGTATACTCCCATATCCACATTGACAGGGGATTGTGCCCTCATTAATGAATTTGCAGAACCTTCATTTATTTTCTTCCTATGCTTAATGATTAATTTATCGTTAGTTGTAATGCTCTTTTGTTTGAAGCAGTTTGAATTGCCTTGTTGAAATGTGATATAGGCTAAACGTGCCTCATTTTGTCTTGAACATTAGACTTTGCGACAAACCTGCATTTCATGTAATCTGTGTCATCTTCACAAAGGCTATGCCACATCAACTGCTGAGAAATGTTCTCTAGCCTACATGTATAGGCTCTACTTATCATTCGATAAGAAATTATGCCGATAGGCCTAAATTGTAAACTATGTGTGCGCACTGCGCAGCAACATTTATCCATAACGTTTGATTAGCCCAATATATAAAATAAAGAATTCAACGTACAGTTCTTGAAATTGTGCATTAACATGAGTGCAGTTTCGGTTAAGGCTATCGTTGTAGGATTTAGTCACACATTTTGATGACGTGTAATTATATATTATTTAATGGTTCCCTGCATAGTCCATCAAATTGTCATAATTGACAGCGCGGCTTGGGAAATAGTTGAAGAATGCAGCCTATAAATTCATCTAAAACACGAGTCGGTCGGATATCTTTTTGGACACTAGCCGGCTACATTCGACTGTCGGGTTATTTTCTTTCGCATACATTGTTGGGTTATGGGTGGACTCGGTTCAAATGGAAGTTTATATAGTAACATATTAATACGCGCGCACGTGTAGCATCACATTCCCTCAACCCGTGAAACACGTGCCGTGCTCACTGCTCAGGCAGGCTGGAGATAGACAGCTCTGCAGCCCCAGACTGTCGGCTGAATGGTGCCTCCATATCTGCGAATGACCACACAATCCATTGTTTTACACTGAATCAATGGCTTATATCTTAGGTATAGGCTGCAATATATAAAAAACCCTTTGAGAAACCGTATGAGGTTTCACTGGGCTGGGGTGAAATTCCCCCGTTGACAACATGATTGGCAGGTGCCGTTTGCGGAATACCACACAGAACAACGGCAAAAAACCAAAGCCAAACGAATTCTGATGAGCTCTGCTAGTCAATCCATGTTCAAATCATGTTTAGTCACAATTAAATTAAGAATGACGCAGTTGTTGAGCTGTGGTTTCACATGCAGCAGCATTGCACAGACACAGACATACGAGAATAGCAGCAGTCGCAGCCGTTCCTTGGTGCAGTTGGTGGTCTATATAGCCTAATCTTCTCCGTGGAAGGCTGCTGGTCTACTCTTAATGAAAATGAATGTGTGTTTTGACAGCCAGCACAAGTATGGAAGTGATTTTGAACGCAAATACTCTCGTGTGGATCCACAGAAGTGGTGACACCGGTTCATTTGATATTTCAGCACCGTTTTGTGCTCAATACCTTATAAGGACATGCAGGCGTGCCTGTCTGCCATAGGCTGAACACTGCCGCCACTCTTTAACCCGTCCACTGCCGTATTTTATTTAGTGGCTGATATGAACAAAAAAAGCCTATATAGGCTACAACATGCGCATATATAGGCTGCTTTCTTTCATATGAATAAAATAGGCTCGTGCAGATATAGTATAGTATGGCATCTGTGTAAATAGTAGCCTATCTATTCGAATTTCGTTGGTAGAGACAGGGGTAGAGAGGAATATAAAGTAAAGCCAGATGAACGAACAGCAAAGAGATGACCCTGGTAAAGTGGGGTATCTGTTGATGTTGCGTCCACAGACAGACAGATAGAGAGGGCTCTCCTCTCATGCATGCGCGCGGACCTGGTTTATAATTTGCCAGAGGAGGCAGTTGTAGGCTGCGCGCCTCTTTGCCAAGTGATAACGCAAGCGGCTGGTGCCTGTCAAGGTTCAGCGGTCAGAATTCAGAAAATAACCACACTAGACTGGAGGAAAAGCCAACGGGGTTGAAGACCCAACCGAGGATGTTGACCTACATAGGCTACAGCACGACCACGGGCCATTTTAGTGCTGGAAATCCAGCAGAAAATAAGCGTGCATGCTCCCAACGATGTGCCATAAATATGTAGGCTAGTACTTGTATGACCTTGACTCGGAAGGGAAAGCCATTCATGGTATGGTAGTAAACACTTGCACGCGACTTGTGTTTATAGGCTTATAGGCAGGTCTACATGAATTCGAAAAATGATCATCTGAAATAAAACTCACAGATATAGCCTATCGTTTATAGGCCACTTTGTGGCCCACTTTAATAGCAGGCTTACCGTAGCAGCTATTTCAAAATGATTCTTCCTCTTTTATTGTGGATAGGCCATTGACATATTTGAACAATTGGACACAATTCGTGGTGAATGTTTAGGAAATATGATATATTATATGTATTTAGAAATCTATTAAAATCCTTTCTAACTATAGTGGATAGAAGATGAAAGGCTATTATGGAGGTCTGAGGTCACTGAAATATAAAATATGCTGGCACAAATTAGGGTGCCACCATTGATTTTGACGAATTGATTCCCTGGAATTGATGTACAGCAGAGGAAAAAAGACAGTCCAGTCTTTCATAGCACCCTCTTGCAGTTGAGTCAGTATGCTTCTTTTCCGAAAATAACAGATCTACAAGCTCAGAGCGCGTCGGGCTCCCAATGCGTTCTGAGCTTGTAGGTTTGCTGTTTTCGCCGCGCGACACCGTCGTACGACGAATGCTGAGCGAGTCCCCGCCTCCAGGCCGACGTCACATCAATGGCTATTTGCATGAAGTGTTCTGTGTGTGGTGCTGCAGCTTCAACTCGGGACGGAGCTCTCAAAAGCCGTGGTCTCGGTGTCACTGACTGTCTCCTCTCTTGCCAAACGATCCCGAAACTGGAGTGAGCGGACATAGGGGCCGGGGGACTCTTCTAGCGGTTAGCTTTCGATGATCACAATACTAGAAAAGAGCTGGGGCACAGCCGGGGAGACATTAAGAAGATAAAACGCCGCGTGAACGACTGCGAAAAACAAGGCATTATTATTACCCCACCACCAGCGACCGAAAAATGGAGCTGCCCGCCGCGGGAGAACATGTCTTTGCGGTGGAAAGCATCGAGAAGAAACGGAGCCGGAAGGTTTGTGTGCTTTGCCTTTGAACGCCTCAAACTAAACACCGGGCCATTCGTTAGCTGTACACTCAGAAGAGGCTCGTTACAAAGACCGTGTCTTCTTTACCATCATAAACATGAGTTTTCTCGATTGAATTTACTGCATATCAAACTCAAAGTATGTTTATATTTTGCAGGGGAGGACTGAATACCTGGTCAAGTGGCGAGGATGGTCTCCTAAGTAAGTCGCCCTCGCTCGTGTGTGTGTGTGTGTGTGTGTGTGTTGCGCGCTTAGCTGCGCGACCACTACCTCGATCATGATCGATTTGGCTTTAGAATGTTTAGAAATTAGAATCCCAAACGTTTCAAGGGCGAACTGAATATTAACCGTCCGTTTGAGACATGTCTGTGTGTTGATATAATGCAGTGTCGAAAGGGGGCAGTCACTTGTTCTACAGCCCCACTCCACCTTCTAAACTCTACATTTCGTAAAAGTTACTTGTGAATTTCCCTTCTAGACCTACAGTATGAATGATCCTTGATCCTTTGCTTTTCGCTGTTGACAATAATTGTAATACTTGTTGTGAGCTATTTGGTAATAATAGTTAATCTCCCTCGACCTGTCTTCTCTGACTGAGCAGATACAACACATGGGAGCCAGAGGAGAACATTCTGGATCCAAGACTCCTTGATGCTTTCAAAGACAGGTGAGTTCAAGGGTGGACACATTATGATGATCCAGGTGCAAGAAGGAAAGGTTGACCCCAAATTGCCAGGTTATGATAATCAATTAGTTAGTTGAATTGATAGCATATAACAGTTATTCTGTACACACTACACACATTGAAGTGAAGTTACCTACCTGAGATAGAATGAACAACAATAATCAAAGAACACACCTGTGTGAGCTTGCACTTGATTGTGAAGGCCATCACCAATGTTATTGTTAAAAAAAATATTGACACTACTTTTAAAAAAAAGAATAGTGCATCTTATCTTTGTTATCTTTTCTTTAGGACATGGCTGAAATGTTTTCTTCATGAACATGTACTTTGCTCCTTTCCTTGGCTTATGATGCATTGAAAAGTCCGCGCACGGAAATGCAGGTGTAGAGTAGACAAGTGAACAGGAAACCAAACTGTAATTGCCGTTTCAAATCAGACGTGTATATATGCTGTCTCAAAAGAACATGATACCATGCCAAAATAACTTCCTCTGGAAATCTAATTGTAGCAGCAGAAGCACAAAGCCTTTTTAATGTGGGCTACCTTGGTTGTGTTAGCTGCAAGGCTGTTGCTAGATGTTTCATTGAGAGATAGGCCAGACACCTTTTTATACGAAGGACACGGTAAATGAAACCAGCACTGGTTATTCTCTCACCCTCCTTTTGGGTCTCCTCACAACAACCTTCTAGTGGTAGGTCACACGTTAAAGCAAAACATTGACCACACTCTGCATCTGTTTTTGCAATTACCTCTCTCTAAAGGGGAGATATTTTATTGAAACTAATTGCACATCTCTCTGGGGAGCCAAATCGTCTGAATGCCAGGCTATGAAAATACACTGAGTCGTCATTGTAATTAGATGTGAGGGAGGAGGGAGGGGGAGGGGACTGACATCACTCCTGTCTGTGGTATTGAGTTACTGCCTGTGAGAAACACTTGCCATGAAGCCAAGGAAAGGCAAGTCTGCCTTGGCTTGTATCTTCCACCACGTATAGATACATACGCTAACATGAAATTAGTTACTCAAGGCTTAACCACTTTTAAACCCTCTATTCTAAGTAAAACTGACATGAGTTGCAAGTGTACTTGGACTGCTTTTTTCCATCTCTACACCTCTCTTTGCCAAAAACAGCACATCTTCAAGCTCCAATTGTGTCATGAGCTTGTAGATCTGCTGTGTTTGGCATGGCCAAGAATAGGCATGCAGATGTTCAACTAAGTATTAAGTAAACAGTCTAAGTAATGGTACATTTTGTAGCAGCAAATTTGACTTAAACCCTTTGCTTTTTGGGGAGCATATAGGTAATTCATGAACTTTCTCCAGTTGGTTCGGTGTTGGGTGACCTTCTCTTGAGTAGTAGCAAAGGTGGAAAATAATTGGGTCTCAAGCTGGCATTTGACATATATTTGCCCAGTGTAAGATTAAAAATATGAGTCATTTTAGTCCAGCCATGTGACATCTGATTTAGAAATAACTTGAACTTAACCCATTACATTGTGTTTCCATGTAGCAGCAACCCATTTTACAGGAGGATTTCAGTCATTAAATTGTTTGTTTTTGGTTCTGCAGGGAAAGACAAGATCATTTGGTCGGATATCGAAAAAGAGGTCCTAAACCCAAGCACCTACTGGTTCAGGTAAGGAAATCCTCTAGATATCACCACGTGACTATTCTTGAAAACCAAACTGGATGGCATTAATGTTATACTACAACATAAGAAATATGCTTGTGTCTTCAGCATTTCTATTTTTATGCATTATTCTCTCATTCATATTCCCAGGGTGTAATATGAAATTAATGTTTATATTTTAGTTTCTAGATGCCTATCTTTTGCTATCTAGTAATTGGGTCATCTCTTCGTGGGATGTATAACATTTGTACATATTTAATGCAGTTGGCAAAAAGGTTGAATTTCAAACAAGCAGCATTGCTATTGCCCCAATCTGAGAACCCATCGTCAAAAAATAAAGGAAAAACAGCACCTGCTTTTCCTTTGAATTTGGTGTCAACAGTCTGTCTCGAGACTACTATTGCCTACTACTACTATTGCCCTGACTCATTTTCCACATTCGTGAAGAGGCTTTGTTTCTTTAGTATGTTTGTTTTTTACTTGTAGGATGATTACAATGTAAAATATGACTATAGAAACCACCAAATCTAGTGATGCTAAACTAGTGATGCTAAACTATCACAAATCCAAAAGGCCAGGGGAACCCCTCAGAGGACTGTTTGTTCCTCTCAGGAGGGTGTTGGTGGTAACACATGGGATAAAGTCGGTGATGGGACACAAAGCAGCCAGTGGCATTCCTCTGTGCTGAGGTCACAGCCAGGGCCCACTTTGAAATGTCACACTTATGGCTGTGCCAGTGGCTGAAAGGGACACGCACTAACTGTAGGAGGGCAATGTGAGCATGGATGAATTCCCCTGGAATACACATTAAAAGCCCCTTTCTATACCAACCAAAGTTTATTGAATATACTTTGCATGGGCCCCCACTGAGCTATACTTTCGTTCCAACATTGGCAGATCGATAAATAAGTCTTATTTTGGTTGCTAAATTAGCTTGTATGACCATTTTACACACATATTAAATAGAGATAATCTGGGATTATGCCATTATGGGTCCTGCAACCTATCATTGTTTAATTGTTCGAATCAATTCAATTATATTCCATATACACCTTATGACCATTTATTAATGTCTAATCAATATTCGACATTTTGTGTCCAAAGGTCCCATCCTTCGCGAGACGATCCAGCATTCTGTCTGACCTTCACGGAGTGTCTATGGGAGAAGAAGACTGCCAGAAGGCCAGCCCAAACCAGACGGCGGATTCCCTGACTCAACAGTACCAGATGAACAGCAAGAAGCACCACCAATACCAGCCTCTGTGCAAGGAGCGTGAGGCCGAGCAGCAGACCCATGGCAAGAAGAAGTTCTACTACCAGCTCAACAGCAAGAAACATCACCACTACCAGCCGGACCTAAAGATGTACGAGCCTCCGTTCCCCAAGCCCAGAGAGGTGGCTAACCAGGGCTGGAACCTTCCTCCAGCCCTGCAGCAAAAATGGGTCAGAGACAAAGATTCAGGTTGTCTGACCAAGGTCAAGGATATTACAATGGAGCTGAAGAAGCTACCAGCGGACCTCAATGCCCACATTGAACCTGAGCAAACAAAGGACGCTGCTAAACCGGAGGCTCTGCCACTGCCCAATGGTGGCAACAAACTTAAAATAGTCAAGAACAAAAACAAGAACGGACGGATTGTAATTGTCATGAGCAAGTACATGGAGAATGGAATGCAGGCGGCTAGGATTAAGAATGGAGATTCTGAAACTGCTGACAAGCCGCTGCCGGAAAACGACGGCGGTATGGAGAATCACCTTGAAAAGATGAAGCTTGTCAAGAAACTGGGCCTTGTCAATGGGATGATTAAAAACCAGAGTGACGAACCAAATATTCCTCATTCTGGATATAATGGAAATTGTCCAGAGAAGGCACAATCTCCTAAATTGGATCCAACTGTGACAGAACAGGATAAACGTTCAGAGGTCGGGGGGCAAAAGCAGCTCCCAGTGAATCTGCATTTAGATCCAAAAACAAAGCCTACTCTGGTCTCTGTGCCTTTGGATATGGACGTTTCTTCCCTGCTGGCGCCCAAAGGAACGCAGACGGTGCGTACAGCACTCAAACGGCACCTCTCTGAAGCAGACAATGAGGACCATGCTGATGCTAAAAGGTTTCTGAGCTCCAGGAGCATCAGTGCACCTAACGCAGTGTCTTCACCCCCCCCAAGCATCAGCATAGATCTAAATGGACACCAGAGCCAGCATGGACCACAGGACTATATGTATGCTGACCAAGTGGAGCCCATGGACTTGAGTATCGTCAAGTCCAAACCTGAGACTGTAGCACCCACTGTGACACGGACTGAAAGGCAAGATGAAACGCAAAAACGGCCTGAAACACAAGCAAAAGCTAAGACACAAATGCAAGTGCAGAATGAAATGCATGCCGTTGATCATAATGAAAAGATAGGGGAAGTGGTGTCTTCTGACACAAAACAGGCAAAGGAGGAGACATTTCCTGTTTTCAAGCCTTTTCTTGGGAATATAATCATCACGGACATTACCACAAATTGCCTCACGGTTACATTTAAGGAATATGTAACGATATAGTGAAGATGATCCCAACACAGTAACGTCTGTGTGAAGTTGAAGAAAATGTATACGAATTATATTGATATTTTCTGCTGCTTGAATGTACAAAGGAGCCCTTGTGGTTTTCCAGAATTAATTAATTTTGAAAACCTTATTCCGCGTAATGCTATTATTTCTTATAAGCTTTGGCTGTTATTATTCTTGAGATTTAATCGTATGCAGTATCTAATTTCAGCTATTTCAAATTGAGTTTAAAAAACAAATTAGAAAATGTTAATTGACCATAGTGTCAGGGCTCATCGAAGAAGCACTTAATGTTGTGTGTAAATAATCTCTCACATTTTCTATGGATTTAGATCTGTTTTGATTTATACTTAACTGTCAACACTTGTGTGTATATTGAAGTTATGTAAGGAAGCGAAATATACTGAAAAATGGTAAATTACACTGTGTGTGTGTGTGTGTGTGTGTGTGTGTGTGTGGGGAGAGAGAGAGAACAGATGCCCAAATTTGATTGATCTAAGTTAGTATGCATTTGTATAATCTATAGGACAGGTCTCGTCATATAGGCTTGCTTACACAAGCAAATAAGTAAATGAAAAGCCTGATTATACTTTGTCGTACAACTGTCATACTTGTTGGAAAGATCTGGAATTCATTGTATGATGGAGTATAAATTAGGGGGGCAAAGCCGCTAGGCCTGTCATTTTGATTTTACAAATGAATGATTATCAGTGATGGATTCAAGACCTGATATTGAGCACAAGACAAATGCAACCACATGCCTCTGTTTTGTTGTGGGCAACAGGATTGGTATTTGAGAAATACTTTAGTATAAGCTTACTGTCCATCTCTTCCATCCTGAAAACGTATAATTGTAATTTAAATGTGTATGTATTAATTTCTGCTTATCTCTGTTATTATTGAACAGTGTAAATGTATATTCTCTCAATTAGACCCTCCAAGATGGGGAGATTACATGCCATTTGATTACATGAGAAGTGTATGACTACATGTTTGTTGTTTTTTTTGTTTTTTTTCTCCATAAAGAATTATGCTAAGGTGTCAAATGGAACTGTAACATCCTTTGTGCTAACAATAACATGCAAGACAACTGTATTGGTATTGCAAGCACACATTGGGCCTACCAAACCCCTTAATGTCACACAGCTTCTTCTTAATGTGCCGTTATTATGAAGACCTATCATGGTCTGGAGATGGATTTTATTTTCTCTTTAAGAAGGTGATCTATGAGGCAATTTGATTGTGTTTTGTGTTCAGACATTGAAAAGCTTCTGGAGATAAGTTTTGCAATAACAAATGTTTACAATAAGTGGTTTAATGCACAGCTATACCTTTTGTTGTATTACAATACTTTATCCTATACCTGCCTCATACAAAATACACAATTGGCACGGAATTTGAATGGGCTATAAAACGGCTTCTCGTGCAGAAGAGGTTTCTACGGCATGCTGAAAGATGAGCTGGTTGCCAAAACCACATGCCCTATTATGGTACAGGAAAGCGAATTTGGAAGTAAAGCACAAATAAATTAAAAGACAATTTTGAAAATGGAACACTATACAATTGGAAATGATAAGGTATAGGACAGGCCTACTCTCCATTTGCAACGCGCTACTCCGTTCACTGTTTACGCCTATAAAGAAATGGAAGGACCTGCAGTGTCAAACACTGTTTCATATTTTCACTGAAACCTATGCTCTTTTCAGACATATAGGTCCTACCGTCCTATAGGCTGTCAATACCAACGATTTCGCTATAGGCTATAGCGAAACTATAGCTTATGAAATGGCTGTTATGACATTCTACATTTCTTCCCCATTACAAAAAAACAGTAAGCCACTAAAGTGATAGTGTGTAGCCTACGACAATGCAAGAGTTCTGTGACTTCGATTTAGGCTACTCCGTGCAAAGAATATTGTTTGCTCAGACCTATGGCTATAAAAACAAAATCAGTAATCCACCAGGGCAACAGGTTGTGCAGTGAAGTCTTGTTGATTGTTCAACAATGTTTGCTGAACTATGGGCAAATAGACCGATATATCACGTCACGAGACCTGCTTGAAGCCGACCGTGGGCAATATTCGTATTAAGTATAAGAGGAATAACATGAAGTCACCTTAAATGCATTTCACAAACTCGGGTCACTATGCTGTTAAACGCATTGTGAGAAGCATTCGAAGCTGTCAGAGCGGTGGATGAATTCTGAAATACGACATTACCGAAATTCCGACATAGCTTTATTCTAAAGAGAAACATAACTGCATAGTGCATATAGTATAGGATATAGCCTGTCTAGTTCTGTAGTTTTTGAATATATTTCTCTTAGGCGATATAGAATTAAGTGACAGTGCCTGTTTAGCCTATACAGTATAGGCTATGTCTACATGGCGTTTGCAACCTGAGCATTGAAAAGATGGAGGAGAGTGTCATTCTTTGATTATTTGTTGTGACGATTGCCTGTGACTATGTACAGAACTGATTTAATGATAAGACCATTTCCCAATGCAGGAACTTAAAGGCAACCAACCAAGCCATTTCTAATAGGCTATTGACAAGGCCAATTTTCTTAGCTATATTTCTTATATTCCCCCATGTCAATAACCACTAACATTCCAAGAGATCTTGACACTTTTTTCTGTAAAAATACATGATCTATAGGTCGCATTATTTAACAAGTAGCCTAAACTCCGGTGTGCGTATGGCGTATTAGTCTGACAAAAACCAAAAATATAGAATGCAAAGATCTTATATTATAGGCTATAGCGGCTATATAGTATAGCCTATAATATAGGCTAGTAGCCCAATCGCTGCTGTGGCTCGAGCTCTCGACCATTTTCTCTTCTGCATGCAGCGAATCAAAGTGCTTTCGGTATGCGTTAATGTGAGATCGACAGAGAAAATGGCTGTCCTCTCGATCCAGTTTCTTTTCAATCGCGCGATTCGCGCCTCTTTGAAACGCCTTCAAGCTGCATGCACTCAGTGCACGGACACATTACAGTGGTGCTAATGTTTCAGGAAATTACAATAACCTATGAGGCGAAATGATTACCAATTCGTTATTATTGTTATTTTATTTGCGCGTTGGGTCGCTCATCGGCAACAAACTTGACAGAAATGTCCATAGACTTAACTTTTGTTCTGAAAATATAGGTTTATCTCGCCATTATGAACTTAATTATTGATCATATACGAATAATATTTACTAAACGCTGTATAGGCCTATTACAGGTAGGCCTATACATGGGCAGAAAAGCAATTATTAAATAGCATTTCCATGCATTGAAACATGGCATAGGCCAAACTGTAAATGAAATAATGGTTTAATGGAAGTATTGGTTTAATTTGTTGCTTGTGGCTATAACACTTTGCGGCAAGCTCAGAAAATATTATTAATAATAATAATAATAATAATAATAATAATAATAATAATAATAATAATAATAATAATAATAATAATAATAATGTGTTGTTGGTTTCATCAAGTCCTATAAAGACCACAGCACCGACACCGCCACATGTCGTTATAACACACATCAAGTTGACGCTGGTGTTAGAATGTATGTTGTGTGTATTAAGACTATAGCTATATGTAATCTCTAAACTAGACCCTCGTCATGGTTCTGACAGACAGGTAGTGTCATGTGTGCATGCAGGCTGGGTGGTGTGTGATCATTCAGTTGAAACGGCGACTGCGGCGCGCGGGCCCGGGAGAACAATAACGCGACACGAGACAGTATCACGCTAAAGGTTCACAAAGTTTATTACACAAACAGGAACATATATGGTGCTGGATCATAATGACTTGACAACAAGATATGAGACATAGAAACGTGACATGATAATGACTAATGCAGCAAGGCTGACCTTAGCGCTGAGATGTCTCTTATAGCCTATCTATAAAGTATGCTGCTACAGTATACACTATATACATATCAAGTACACTGTATCTCAAGTTCAAGTACACAGACTTAGATGTACTGTACATGGCGGACAGCTTATAATATACCCATAAATTACTCTGACTGCAGTCAGACTCCGGTTGTTTTTCAACAGGAATAGCCAGGTCAACTAAAGTGGCCTATAAATAACTACGTTTTGAAATAATGTAAACACATGATGGTTTTAACCAAATATAGACCTATTATAGCATAACATCTCGGCTCGTTATAAGCCTAACATTTCGTCCTTCTCATGGTTTAAATAAAAAAAATACATCAGCCTACTTCAGATGAATGCGTTATGAAGTGCATTCATCGGACGATTGACGACATAAAGCGTATAGCCAATTAACGGTCATGTCAAAAGGCATGTATGTCAAATTGATTCCCCTGCCAACATGGATATGGGAGGAGGACCAAGTTCTCAAAGTGGAGTCCGGAGACCCCCAGGGGTCCTTGGGGCAGTTGGGGGGGTTCCGGGGGGGTCTCCAAAATGTGTTATGATCTTGTAGATATCAAGAGCTTTTAGATCTTTTTACACAATTCGGAACAATTTTGAATACTTTTGAAATGGGGGTCCCTGGCACAAAATATTTTCAGATGGGGGTCCGTGCAGGCCAAATGCACATATGTTTTATGTCCTTGCCATAACCCCCCCCCCCCCTCCTAATGTTAAAAGGAGCCTATCCCTGCAGTTGGAATCACCGGTTGGTTTTCCCTGGCGGTTGCCCAGATACAAGCGAACCAATAATCTTGTACCAGGTCCACCGCGCTCCCACACACTGGAGCTGCGCTGCTGCACTGCAGGCGCGTCGAGACCAATCGCGTCCACGCTGACTGCGAAGCCCTCATCATCATCATCATCAGTGTGTTAGTGCATGGTGCAGACAGTACATTTTATTACATTAGCCTATAGTCACTATAGGCTAGTGTTTCTTTATGGAAAAAATATATATACTGTGGAGAAAAGACCGAAAATGCCACTACAGTTCTTTCTTCTGACATCATGGCAGCGCTGAAGCAACACCAACTGAGAAAACATCCGACCTGTATTCAATAAGACCTCTGCTTCTTTATCTGTATTCTGTCCAGCATTGATTGATTGAACACTATTAGACATAGAAATGTAAACAGTACCCCCTCCGTCCAGGCACAGCGGACAGGAGAGGGCCAATAATAATAATTTTAATCAAAACAGATTTCTGTTACTAGGCCTAATAAGTAATGGTTCAGCTTGAAAATAATTACCATTACTTTTCAATGTATTATTGTTGTTGTTGTTATTATTAACTTATTATTAACTTAACTTAACACTTCTTAAATTGAAACAAAGGTTTTTGATGAATTGGATTGGCATGTGGAAGAAGAGCTATAGTGTGTATATAGTTATAGGCATATATGCCGGTGTTTAATGAGCCTATCTTTACATCGTGACTTTCGTGATTAAAGAAAACCGTTCATTAGACTATTTCCTCTCTTAAAAACTAGGCGATATTTGATTGCGACGTGATTGAATGCTTGCTCCGCTCTGACCGCTCCGCTCCGCATTAATTAAATCTACTGTTAAAAAACAGTCGAAATATTGGACTCGAAATAGTCCAATAGGCTATATAGGCTATATCTTAATAAACATATCAATTCAGAATAGCCTATAACGAGGGAGCGAGTCTGCTGGGAAACGTTTAAATTAACTTAGCTTTTAAAATATTTCTATTCTTTCAGTGCAATCACTGCAATCTCAGCTGTGATGTGCTTGAAAATGGAAACGGATTTTTTTTCCTCACAAAAACTGACGCGATATTAGAGCGCACTATAGCCCAGGTTACAGCCGATACACCCCTAAAATTAATAAAGAAACTACCATCTGCTCACACTGAACAGTTATAATAATTATTAGAAATATTAAGTCAGGGGAATAATGACGGCTTCAATTAACTTGTTTGCGAAAAAAGATAGATATCGGGAAATAAGTGATTGCCTATTACATTAATTGTAAATATGTTGTTTATATATACCCCCAAAACCACAAAGGCTAATTTGACCTTTGGGATACGCATGCAAATAAGTCGTTGTGTCCAAAAACGTAGTTATTGCACTACTTATGGCACGAATTGTCTTTTTTTAAATGCTTGTAATTAATAATTCATACGGTGTGTTCCTGTAGGGCCGTATAGGCTATAGCAGGCCAGGCTCATGCTATCACATGTTCTGTCTGCCCACGTGTCTGCCAAATGAACGGTGGAAATAGGCCTATTAAATTTAAGAACTTTATCGTAGCTTGCATTACTTGTCTAATTATGCAGTGAGACGCAGTTCGCCCCACATTGTTCTAGTAATAGTATTATTATAGGATTTTATATTTGGCTATATACAATATTGACCCATATTATTTTAAGATCTTCCTCTGATTTTGTTCGAAATTGTATGCTATTTCTGTGATTTGAATAATCTAATTCTAATTGCTTTTATCACTGGTAGATTAAACCAGCATGAGCCTTTATGATTTGTAAACAAAAGTGATTTATGTCATGTTAGGTTGCGGGATTGATAAAGGTACGGTAGCACCACTTCCATCTCGCCCCCGCTTTTTTTTAAATGTATTTTGTAGGCACATTCCGAGCAGGGATGATTTCTTTATTGGTTAAACATATTTTCCTCGTTGGTACATTTTGCTATAGACACGTGCATCTGGCTAGGAGGACGATCAAGGTTAAGCCGCTTTGCGACTATTTGGCCGATCATAATAATAATAATAATAATAATAATAATAATAATAATAATAATAATAATAATAATAATAATAATAATAATAATAATAATAATAATAATAATAATAACTGGGCTAACCGCTAAAGCAAAGGACGAAGAGAGACCACACAGGCAGACTAACGCCCTATTATTACATCTGCTTTATGGCCCGGCCCCGTACCGTATATCATAGGGGACAGCTAGGCCTAATTGATGTCATGCAGCATTAGGCTTGTACACTCCACCTTTGCATCCTGCCTGAGATGCGGGTTTTCCACAAACACATCTTGTAGTCTATATTAAAAAACTGTACGGATGAGCCTAGTGCCTAGGCCTAAAAACTCAAATATATATGCCTATAACTTTCTCAAAGGTCATACGCTATTTGTGCTGTCCCGACCTTTATGAACGCACCACGGAGCTATTTCGGTATAATTTATGTATCCCGCTAATAGCCTAGCTATTCTAATAATAGCCTTCAGTTTTGCCCTGCATGGCCCCTGACTGAACCTTGATGAGCCTAAACCATGCATTTAGCCAAATAGTTGCGCGGGCATTTGAAATAAATACATTGCGGCGGCGGGTGTTTAAAACCATCCCGTCTAGATTTAGGTTAGCCTAGAAGTCCTTGACATTTGTGATTCAAATATCGTTGTCACGGTTAATCTATTCTATACCACACGCACTCGGTTATATATAGGCCTATATATGAGTGGTTTAAATGCAAGTCACTAACAAATGGCCTATTTAGACTGCATGGTGCTTTGGGCCTTGTGTACGAATTGATTTATGTGAAATGTATGCATTGCTCGCTGTCGTTTTATGGGGTTTTCTGAAATATCATCGTGAGTGCATGTGACAATAAAACCCGACATGCAGGCTACCGGCCTAATGTGTAAACCTCTTTGCCAACCCTCTCGATTTGGCCGATAAAGAATGGTGTTTTATTTGCCTTCGTTTAAACCAGACAGGCCTCGTGTTTTCAAAAATCACTCTTTGTGAGACGGAAAATGTCACATGTGCTCTTTTTGACGACTTGTTTTGGAAAATCTCCGAATATTGCGCGAAATCGAACCACCGCGCGAAAGAAGCCACCATTTTCCTCCAGTCCAGGCGGTGGCTCCTCCTCCTCACTTAGTAACTCCGAGCATGTAGCAACGCCTGAACCAATGAGCGCTCCGCAAATGGTTCCACCGACGGTGGTTCCCTAGCAACGCTGTAAAAAATGTGATGACGTCGTCTCAGTTCAAGAGTATTATGGTCTGCCGGGAATTCAGTCAGCGAGCGAGAGTAAGAAGAGGGCTGGAGAGAAAAATCTCTTTCCAGCAGCCAGCCAGCTAGCGTTCAGCAGGCTAACGGTAGACAGACAGACAGGACGGAGTAAACATGGAGCTGTCTGCCGTCGGGGAGCGGGTGTTCGCCGCAGAATCCATCATCAAACGGCGGATCAGGAGGGTGAGTGCGAGGCCGATCGCACTGTTTTGCTGTATTTAATGCACCACCAGAAACCACACTTTGCCTGCTAACCAAGTGTTGTTTCTATTTCCGATGGCATGCAGGGTCGATTGGAATATCTGGTGAAATGGAAGGGCTGGTCTCCCAAGTAAGTCCGCTTACATATTCTGTATCATTACATAACCCGGACTTCGCATTTTATGCGTCTGGAGTGTCTGTCTCTTCAGCTGTGTATTTCGTTAGCTCGCTAAAGGCTAGCAAGGTTTCTGGATTAGTGGCAAAGTCATCGCAGCACGCTGGAAATTGTTAGCTTGCAAGCTAGCGCTATAGGGCCATTGAGGTAGTGTGTGTGGCCGAGTGTGCGCTCGCTTGTTTTTCCAGTGCATCGGCCAGTGAACCGTGAAACTCTTCATGTTTCTCTTCCACAGATACAGCACCTGGGAACCCGAGGAGAATATCCTGGACCCGCGTCTATTCGTCGCTTTCGAGGAGAGGTAAAGATGACTGGCCTTCAGTTCAGGCGGACGACACATTTCTTTTTTAAATGCGTGTCTCGTTTTGACACTGACTTAACCATGGGTGTGTTTTGATCATTTCGTAGGGAGCGCGAAAGGGAACTGTACGGGCCCAAAAAGAGGGGACCGAAACCGAAGACGTTCTTGCTCAAGGTACACTTTAGGCGACATAAGGCACGACTTTCTGTAGAAATATAAATAAATCCAATTTTCACCCAATAATTTCAATCACTCATTCGGGTTACTTATGGTCTTGTTCCCTTAATGCACCTGCAATGCTGCAAATTGACAACGCTTCATGCTCCATTAAATGTTCCATGCATGAACGTGCTTCATTATGCTAATCAGTCTTACCTATTCTATTCAACCTTTTGTATTTCGGTCTTTATCTGTCAAATCTGACCGTTGGCACTCAGCAAAAGCTTTATAGTAGGAATATCGTCTTATTCTTAAATGGCCTATATCATGTCTGTACTGTAGTCCTCAATGAAGAGATGCTCTGTTAATGTCCTGTTTATTTTGTAGTCGGGTATTTTTTTTATTGAAATATGGCTTGCTGAAACTGCACTAAAATACGTCTGATTGTTGCAATACCAGACGTGAACTAAACTGAATAAATATGTAGATTCTTAATGGGTTCTCCCAGTTGTCCTTGAGAAGGAGTAGTGATAAGAAAAACGTAGTGATTTAGAAAACGTGGAATTTCATGAAGACTTTTATAAGCATCTAAGGTTCTTGATATTTATCTTTAAACTCAAAAAGGTGGTTATGACCTTCAGGATATGCATGCAGTTAATTACCAATTATTAAGTGAACCAACAAAGTATTAAAATGACAAACGGTATTTGTATTGTCTAATATTAAATTTGTTTTCCCCAGGCACAGGCTAAAGCTAAAGCCAAGTCTTATGAGTTCAGGAGTGAGGCAGTCCGAGGGATGCGCAACACATACTCAAGTCCAGAGCCAGTTGTCACCCCCAGGGCCAGAGAGGGCCTCAGGGCTGTTGTTCCGACCATTTTCCCACCCAGCACAGTCAACCGTGGCGAAAGTGTACGCGTTCGCCCTCCAGATCAACAAACAAGCCCGGACGGATTCATTCACATGCCCAAAAAGAGAGGGCCAAAGCCTAAGCTCCGTTTCAAGGACACCGCCACCAGACCTCCATCAGTCTCTGACACGCCCAAGAGGAGAGCGGAGGAGCTGGTGAGCTACAGCCCCCACAAAGTGACCAAGCTTCACGGGGAGGAAGAGAGGGGCTCCGCAATGAGGCTGATTAAACTAGGTCACAGGCACCAGGAGAACCGCGGTTACAGACATAAACCTCACCACCATGCCCACAGCAGGGCCATCTCCGTCGGAAGCTCACAGCACCAGCAGCATTATGCAGACCGCAGTCTGCAGCAACACAGAACAGGCTCAGAGACACACAGGGCTAAAGACGGCTCCAATTACCTAGTGCCTGCACATTTCAAACACCTGTCCAAAATGAACCAAGGTCAGTCCAATGACTTTTGTCAAACAGAAAAGCCTTGCTTCTTGGACAGACCCTCCCCTACACGACTCATCAGTGACATGGACGAAGTGACGTGGAGGCCATCCCGTAGCAACATGGAGAAGGTCCTGGTCACAGATGTGACGACCAATTTCTTGACCGTCACGATCAAGGAGAGCAGCACTTCTCAAGGGTTCTTCAAAGACAAAAGATGATTTATTTCATTTCAATGTGTCACTTTTCTTTTTTTATAGCTTGTACCATAATCATTTTGATGTCTAAAGAATATAGTGTGATTAAACATAACAGCTTTGTATCTAATGTATAAAGGAAAATTACAAAATGTGTATATATTATATTATAAATCTGGACATCTATTTAATGTATTGACCAAATTAAATGAAGTCAATTAACATTCATTGGTTGAAATACAATGGTTGCAACTTGCTTGTGTCATTTGCTGCAAATAGTTTTTGTACAGCGCTTGTGGATGCTACTGGTCAGTTTTCGAGTGTCAGAAAATACTATAAAATGTAATGTAGCTAATATACATTTTAAAGTTGAGACTTTAATTGGAGCAATTTCGATTTTGGAAATTCAAAAGACAACTTGGCAACAGAGTCAGACTATTGTGCCTTGATAATATGAATGCGCTATTCCCGTTAAAACAAAGCGTTTATATAGCCTACTTGCTCTCCCATTTAATTTGAAGTTTTTCAAGCACTTTTTCGTCTAACGATTTATCAGTCTGACTGAGTCTGCATTGTAGGACAGTCCGTTATGTGTTCTTTGTTCTATTTTTAACTCGAAAAGAAAATTCAATATTCAAGACCCGTTCCGCGTTTTTCTATAGCTGCACATTTCTAATGAATACAGTAGGCCTATTTTTTATATAGATAACGTTCTTTATGTAACAAGATAATCACAGTTGATGTTAATTTGCTTTCAAGACTTTTTTTCATTAAACAAATTTGAAATCCTATAATTTCCTTGTCATACTTTTTTCTTTCTTTTCTTTTTTAACAAACAAAAATAACACGTGTGTGATAGCCTATATTTCAGGCCTCATGTCCTCATGGTAGCCTATAAGATCCACGTTTGAGTTCAGCCTAGCTTTGTATAGGCTATAAACATTAGGCCTATTGAAGTATTCAATGCAAGTTTGATAGGCGATTTTATTATTTATAATTTGGGTTTGGTAATTTATCTCTGAATTTAGTTTTTTAATAATAAAAGGCTGTATAGGATGACGGTGACCACTGAACTGCCGTGACTATAACCGAGTCGGCTATACATCGGTGCTGCATGGGAGCAACAATGAATAACCTGATAATTAACGCACATTATATGATAACTACAGTTTCACTTTATTTTTAGGTTTAATTCAGAGCATAGGCATGCTATAGTTACACACGATTCAATGCTGAAAAGAAGAGTGAAAAGTGAAACACTGAAGATCTAAATGTGCGGAAATCTCAAATAATAAAATGTGAGAGCGGCCATGCAATCAAATATAATGAACTAAATGTCACTATAGGCATTTTTATGCTATTGATGAATTTAATACATAGGACCACAATGGAAATAAGTAGCCTACTCGGTATTTAGTTTTAGGTTATAGCACAAATGTATGACTATACCCCGTGCTGTTTGCATTTGTCTAATAAAGTATTCAATAGATAAATCAATAGCTTCGCCCTCTTATGGCTTAAGTTATTGGTTCACGACTGTGGCTCAGGAGTATAGAGCAGGTCGTCCAATGATCCATGGGTCGGCGGTTCGAATCCCGGCTCCTCCTGTCTACATGTCGAAGTGTCCTTGAGCAAGACACTGAACCCCAAATTGCTCCCGATGTGCTGGTGGTACCTTGCATGGCTTCCGCCGCAATCGGTGTAGGGTGAATGTAATGCACAATCTATGTAAAGCGCCTAAATGCACAATTTACCATTTATTTACCATTTACATAAAACGGACTCGTTAGCCTAGCTGCTATCTCACCCAGCATTGGATTAGCTTTTATTTTATCCATAATGTAAACTAAAGGCATATTGCACTTGCAGAGTTGCAGACATGCACGGAACATCGGTTAAACTCACACATTAGGCTATCTTATTTTGCTACGTATATTAGAAGTCCAAATAATGCTAAACCAACAGTTAATTAACTAATTTCACAGTTCAGTCGCGATCAGCCCATTCGTGTGTATTTGGTTTCAGTTATGCTTATGTAGGCTACAGACAAACAAATGCCGACGGATGTCTTATGGCTATAGGCCTATATATATTCAGTTGATCACCACAACGGTTGTTTTGGCTCAATAGACTAATCACGTGACTTGAATATATCAATATACACAACAGGGAGGCCCATATAGACTGAAAATTCGATCATTCATTTCAGCATCTTTTGGTTTAGTCCCTTTTGGTAATTTGTCTTGTGAAAAGGGGAAATAAAACCATGATTGTAGCGACCTAACATGTAATCTTCATGATCATCATGATTACCTTTAAAAAAAATGCCATATGGCTATTTAGAAACAGACCTAGGCCTATATATTAACTGAATGAACAGCGAAATGCCTGGAGTTTGGATTGGGGTCACATCGTCAAACAACTCCACAGCGATCCAAACTTCACAATCGACCCGATTCGACCTTATAGATTGAACCATATAGAGAACAAACGGAATGCTCGTCTGGGCATTGATTTTCTGAAATTCACTTCTAAAAAGATACAATCACAGCTCGGCACTCGTGCATTTACATTTATTCAGGGTTTACAATGTTGTTATATAATTTCCCATATAGGCCAAGGCCTATAAATCTGTTATATGACACAAGATTAAAAACAATTTAAAGTGTATTAATATTTCTGCAGTAAAATAAGGATAAGCATATTATGCTTTATGCATGCATTGCTATTTGCTTACTCAAGGTCTCCACCATTGTTTCTACTAAATGGTCATGGTGCATAGCATATAGGCCTAATATATGCACCGGCAGCACCGTCATATGACGGTGTCGCTCGTAGAATCTAGCCCATGATTTACGTAATATTATAGAAGTATAAATCAGGCTTTAAAAAGGTAAAAAGGGAAAATATTCTGACAAAAATATACACTGAAAAACAATTAACATCGTCAACATTGAATGATTTTTGTCATCATTGAGGTCATCGCAGGCCAAGCCATTCTCCTGTGGAAAGAACAGTATAGGGTTATTAGTCTTTATACCTCCATCTATTTCACTTTTTCTAATTGTTTCAAAAACGTTAATCCAAAGAATAAAAATAACCCAAATAAAGTTACAATACATACATTAAAATTGTGTGTGTGTGTGTGTGTGTGTGTGTGTGTGCACATTTGCAAAATTATGGTAGGGGAGGGAGAGAGAGAGAGAGAGAAAGAGAGAGAGAGAGAGGGCATGGAGTTTGACTGACTGTGTGTGTGTGTGTGTGTGTGTGTGTGTGTGTGTGTGTGTGTGTGTGTGTGTGTGTGTGTGTGTGTGTGTGTGTGTGTGTGTGTGTGTGTGTGTGTGTGCGTGCGTGCATACGTGCGTGGGTAATTTGACATTCTGGGATAGTGACCTATATGTATTTTGTCACTAGACTGGGTATCCATAGTTCCTGTCACAGCGTGGGTAGCAGTGTGGGTTCAACCAGTGTTCAAGATTGGTCTCCTGGGCCCTCTGATCCAGAGCCTGCATGTGGAGCATATGTTCCTAGAGAGAGAGAGAGAGAGAGAGAGAGAGAGAGAGAGGGGGGGGGGGGGGGGAGAGAGAGAGAACACAGTAAGGGACAGAGCAGGGAAATCTATAGTAAAATCAGAGATGGAGGACATACTGTGACACTGTGTGAGGAAATGTATTTCCTGGCCTGGTATGAGTATATTGAAAGAAACTCTACAGCTTACCTGTTCTGACATTCCATATGTTGATACTTCCCCACCCGTCCTTCCTATTTGATATCTCCCTTATTACTCCCATAAGTTGTTAGTGCAGCCGTGCCCGGCAGCCGGTTCTCAACAGGCCCGAAAATTAAGGCCCGAACCCTACCTGGGCCCTCATCAAACCCTGTACACTCAAGACACTGCCCCCTCTGCAACCCTTATAGATCTCCATTTTGGAGCTGACCTGTTCTGACATTCCATATGTCGATCTGACCTCATCAAACCCTGCACTCAAGACACGCTCCATATATGGCCAGTACAGAATTCATTCCATATGTTGTTCTGACCCCCCATGCCAAAGCTCCACCGCTCACCCAGCAGTCTGCTGTCACCCAGGTGCATGCGTGCATGTGACCTCACCCTTAGTTTAGGGCGTCTTACTGGTAAACCACAGAGTATTTGGGTTGGAAAACTTTACCATTTGAAAAAGGTCTGGGAACATTTCTGAGGGTTAAGCTCTGAATTTTGGACAAAGGGGAATCTGCTGTGGCCTCGTGACTTTCACTTGAAGGTTAATTTTTCCCTTTGTGAGCAATGCATAGCCTTTTTATTTGATGATTTATGGATTAGGCCTACTGTACTTGATTTTTGGAAAATAGAAAATCTATTTTTTGGTTTGATTACTTTTGGGATAGTCTCTCGAGACAGACGTTTGACTAACATCAACAAAAGGAAAAGAGGGCTCTGTGTTTTTGTGTCTTTGTTTTGCAGATGTGTTCCCAGCTTTTGGAATTACTTTTTTGACTTGACTCATTGGAGACATTGAAAGCAAGGGACTTTGCAGGACTTTGCTTACACAAAGAAAAAAATTGAAATTTGAACGTTTTCATTTGAAATCGATTGATTGTAGAATTATTATTTTTGTTGATCAAGTTTAAGTCAGATCAAAAAATATTGGAATTTAACTACAAAAGCAACAGTTTTGTGTTTTCCTTTTGGTCTGCAATACAGTTTGGTTACAGCATAAATAAAGAATTACTACACAGGTACAGGACCTTTATTTCTTTTAGTTCTTTAATATAACTCTGGCGTACAATTTTATGGTTCTGATTGCCCCGGGGTAAAGAAACAGGGGTGAAGGTGTGAGTGAATTTGATAATTAAATTAAAACACCCGATACAATAGAAGAAAGAAAAATGTGCTGTATTGTAACATTTGAGGTGTTCCACAATAAAATGACAGAAGTGAGTACTGTAGATAAAGAGAATGTATAGCATAAAATAACTTGTAGTGATGAGCAGGTATAACTATTCTATATGTCCTGCTATTCTAATACATTTTAAGAGTTAATGTAAAATATGTAAAAAATGAATAATTCATGTTAACTTTAAAATAATAATCTCAGAAAGGTGTCACCCATGCAGTGTCTCAAACCTCTGAGAGTTAAATGAACACAGGACTTTACTATATATAGGTACTCTTCACTGTTGATAGTGTATCTGTGTTCTTTGTACTTTAAACCGTACCCTCATTGGCTCATCAGGGTGACCGGCTTTCCTTGGCCCCTCTTGCCTCTTGCTGCGGAGAAGTTGCTTGGCAAAGCTTTCCTTGATGATTGGGTTAGCATCTTGCAGAGATATGGAAAAAATATATTTTGTTTTTACTCAAATAATTTGCTGCTTAAATCTGTGGACTAAACCATTTTCCCCACTCCTGTGTAGTACATGTACAGTATGTGAGGAATTTAAGCAGCCTTCTTGATCCAGGCCTGATTGTGCTTTCTATTCATGAGCTGGCTTGTTTGTTCATAACATTTATTTAGCACATACGGTAGCACCAATTTGTAAAGTTCACATATATAATTTGTCCGTGTTAAGACATGTCTATCAATTACTGTTGTGTTAAATTACTCAGTGTTAAAATTAATTTGAACTTATCTGTTAGTAACTCTAAGAGGCCTATACAAATGTTTGGTTACACATGTGTACACTCTCAGAGTTAAATCCGCCCAGAGTATTTTACTGTGTAAACATAATTCCATGCACACCTCTGGGATGCATAGGCTTTAGGGGTGGACGGGGTGACCGGCTGTGGCCTTGAGGCTTTAGGGGTGGACGGGGTGACCGGCTGTGGCCTTGCCGCCTTGGTGATTTGTTTAGTCAGTCCATGTATGTCTGTTTAGTCACAGGGGACTTGCACTCATGTGCCCTATACGCACAGTGCACGTATGCACATGCATGTACACACACAGGTACGTGTGCATGCACGCACAGACACACACACACACACACACACACACACACACACACACACACACATACACACACGCACACGCACACACACACACACACACACACACACACACACACACACACACACACACACACACACACACACACACACACACACACACCAATACATGATATATGCACAGAGGTCTCAGCCGAGCGAGGAGTCGGACTCTCTGTCTCTCTCTTTTACACAGTATTGCATTAGGAGGCAGGGTTTTGAGGGGATTCAGGGAAGGCAACAAAGTGCCCATTCATCCTCCCCTCTCCCCAGGGAATATGGCCCATGAAGCACGTGACCCCAGGCAGACCAGGCTCACTCTTCCTCTCTGCCAGAGGGAGCTTCTGTGAAAATGAACCAGGCTCTGTCAACACAAGGCCAGTGGTACAGCTGCCTCTCGCTCACAGCGACGTGGCAAAACACGAACACATTCAACATACTTAAGCTAGCCAGAAATTATTGTTTTATTCCTTTTTGTCTTTGCATTTTCTTTTTGTTTAAATGTGCACATTTTCTAAGGCAGTTTTTACTTATTGCATATTGATTCCATGGGGAATGTTTGGACTAAAATAAAAGGAATGGAATGCATCAGCAAGTGTTATTCCATAAATACAAATGTTTGATTAATTTAATTTAATGATAGTTAAGTTTGTTTTTCTATATATAAATATATATGGCCACAGTTTAATATCAAATGAAATATATTTTCAGAAACATTTACCATTTTGTTAGTCAAAATTCAAAATGTTTCAAGCATGTTTCTATTTCTTTGCAAAGCAAGTCAAAATAATGTTTAACAGGCATGTTTTTATTTCTTTGCAAAGAAAATCACACCATATTAAGCTATAAACTATACATTCAGTTTAAGCTGAGAGTATATAGGCCTATATTAATTCATTTTCAAAATGCACAATCCAAAATCAAGATCTTTCCGTTTCTGCCTTAAATAATTGTCTTACCTGTCACTGTGATGGTCAACAGGACCACACAAAGGAAAAACACGGCAAACTTCTTCATGTTCACTTCTCCTGTAGGCTGTCCTTGCTCTTCTGCTCTGAGGTTCTGCTCAGGGGGAAAGGGGTTAAGATGGGAATCTACGAATCCTACGTCACCCAAAAAGTCATAGTCTACTCTACACCTATTTACATAACATTATATTGAATGGCAAAAATGAAATAATTAATCTCATTATAAATACACAACCTACCAGATGTTTTTACCTTAAAGCTGCAATCCGGAATGTATTTAAATAATAAAACGTAATTTTAACCAATAGGCCTATATTTAACATATATTATATTTATATAACTAGCAGCACATCTGCAGTGGGTGGTCTCCACTCTCCATACCCTGGTGTCGCATAGAACGGGAACACCTACTGGTAGACAAGTAAGTCCGGAATTCCGTCTCGGTAGAATGTTAGAAACTTGGACCCCCCGCGCGAAGGACCCTTGAGCCTTGAATGGGACATAACCACATAGTTATAACATTATAACATAGCATACTTAGTTTAGACTAGTCATTGGTTAGACATGGGTTATGGTTAGGTTTAGGTGTGCTGCCCCGTGGGAGGTTAGGTTTAGGGTGAGGGTTTGACATAGGTTGTACTACAACCTATGTTGTAGTTTTTGGTTTAGACTAGTCATTGGTTAGACTCTAACCAATAATGACTAGTCTAAACCAAAAACTGAATAAACTAATGATTGCAGCAATCAAGAAACATCACGGCAACTACAATGTTGATCACTAGATGGCGACCAAAACCACATTATGTTTTGGGTTTCCTTTTCTGAACGGTCACAACTAGATGTATGCTACATTTTGAGATATTCGTATAGACTTACATTTTGATGTTATCCTTTGATATAATCTTGATGCCACATTCATGTTTTGACGACATGTTACCACTAAACATCTAGTTCACGTTATTTTAAAAGGGGACGATTTTAAAGTTCAACAAAAATATCACCCTTTTTCAAATCTTTTAAAGTTGGTCAATATCGTTTTAGACTTTGGTTATAACTGATCTGTCTTGTTGTTTGAATCCTAATGTGATGTGAAAAACTGCGTCATTGTTTCCGTTTCCGTGTCCCTTGCCAAATAAGTACGGATCTACAATCGTACTGTGCATCGCGATTCGACGCATTGTTAGCTTGTAGATCTATACTTTTTGGCAAGCGACACTCTCGCGAGAGTTTGAGTATAAATGACTCAGAATGAAGCGGTAGATTATTTCTGAGCACTGAGAAAGTGAGCAGCAGCAGCCAACATCTGCGCTGGTCTGGAGCTGGTGTGATGCTAAGGTTAACCGGGGCGAGTTAGCTCGGTTAGCACGGTGGAGGATTTTTATTTTATTTTTGCATCGAAGTTGTCATTTCGGAGGTCAGTATTCGTCACCGTCACGATAATAACACAACTACGACAATGGGACACAATAATGCCCGCGCCCCACACACAGTCGGCTGTGTTGTTTACATTGGGGCTCGCTCAGATTGATCTCTTTGCTCGACTGGACGTGCGTCGTTCCGGTTCGTTCCTTCTTAAAATCGCCGTCACCGCGAACAACACCCGCCCATCCTCAGCCATCCCACCACCCCCGTCTGAACTGAACGATGTGCGGGGAGGCTGGGAGCAGCGAGGTGAACGACGACCAGCACCACCAACACCAGAGAGGCTCTAAAGAGGAATGGACGCTGTTGTTCTGGACGTCCGTGGCCGTGATCGTGCCGGTGATCATCACCCTGTGGTGCAGCGCCCAGCGCTCCAAGAGGAAAACGCACATGAAGGACTTCTTTCGTAAGAGCAAGCACGGCTGGCACGTCACGGACCTGTTCAACAAGCCCACGTACTGCTGTGTGTGCTCGCAGCACATCATGCAGGGCGCCTTCTGCGACTGCTGCGGGCTGTGCGCCGACGAGCAGTGTCTGCGGCGGGCCGACCGCAGCCTGCCCTGCAAGGAGATCATGATGGCCCCGACCGAGCATGACACCATGGAGCACCGCTGGGCCCGGGGAAACGTGCCCCTCGCCAGCTACTGTGCGGTGTGCAAGCAACAGTGCGGGACCCAGCCGAAGTTGTGCGACTTCAGGTAATGCACAGTAAAGTCTTAAATGGTAAATAATGCTGCAATCTGTTCTTTTATGTCTTTCCCGGGATTCGAACCCATGTTTCCCTCGAGATCCAATTAGGCGGAACCCCTACTTTAGAGCTACATGCGGTAACTAGTAGGATGTCGATCCTACCATGACCAGGATCTAAATGTCTCTCAATGTGAGAGTAGGGAATCTGGCTCCAGCCAAGGACTGCAGATGTGTTAGTTATAATAGTGTAATAACATATTGTACATAAGGATGATGAAAATGAATTGAGCTCTTGGTTAAATGGATGAGCTGTTGCTAACTGCTTACTACGATGGCTTGTTTGAAAGTAGTTTGTTTCATTTAGGTCTACACGCTTCCCAAAAAACAGGACATTTAGGTGACACAGTACACTTCAGACATTGATCAGGCTTATGTATGTGTAAGACATTTTGTGTCCCCCCTCTCTCCCCCAACAGGTGTGTATGGTGTCAGACCACAGTGCATGATGACTGCATGGACAGCCTGCCACCTGAGGCCTGTGACCTGGGCGAATTCCGGAGCCTCATCATCCCCCCATTCTACCTGCACCATGTCAACAAGCTCCGCCGTAGACATCCTGACGAATACAGCAAGGTCTGACGTTATAAATGGCCCCTGCAAAGGCTGTGTAGCACTTGCTCACATATTAGAGATGTTTCACGCAATGCTGGTATTAAGTGTGTGTGTGTGTGTGTGTGTGTGTGTGTGTGTGTGTGTGTGTGTGTGTGTGTAGCTGGCCTCTGCCTGTGGTAGTGGCTGGACTCCAGTGCTAGTCCTGGCTAACACTCGAAGTGGTAACAACATGGGGGAGGTGTTGCTGGGAGAATTCCGCACAGTCCTTAACCCTGTTCAGGTCAGTAAGTATCCCTGCTGCGCATGGTAGCCTATGTCAGAGTAATGTGCCCTGGGTCACAAAGAAATGTTCCATTAAAAAAAAAAAATATATATATATATATATTGTTCTCCAAAAATCTATGCAAAATAAAAATACATACACATGTAATAACAGTCAGTGAGGTCTATCATCATACTTTCATTTCCTCACAATATACAGTCTTTACAAGGAAAACCACTGTGTGATGGTGATGATGATGATGCTTGATTTTCCTGACCTCTCTTAATATTGATGCATTTTATATTTTGATTCCCTCATACTGCACAAACCATGCCCCTTTTGCTGTAGGCTACAGCATTTCTTAATCACGTCTATTTTACGTTGTTTTTTTCTTCTCCCCTCCAGGTGTTCGATCTGGCCGAGCTGGCTCCAACCAAAGCCCTCCAGCTGTGCACCTTGCTTCCCCCTGGCAGTGTTCGGGTGCTCGTATGTGGAGGGGATGGCACTGTTGGCTGGGTGCTGGATGCCATTGACACCATGAAGCTTAAGGTGAGATATGTTGCTTACAGAGTGAGTGCAAATGCTGACCGTTTTCATTTTTTTAAATGACAAAGGCCAGAAAATATAATTTCAATTGGAAATAAAACCACTGTAAGTTACTGTATTATTACTGAAAATCAGACATATTTGAGTCACCTTTATATAGCTCTGCCTCTCTTCACTGCTGCTCTTATATTTTCTATTTCCTATTATGTTAGGGCCATGACCAGTTTATCCCTAGGGTGACGATTCTGCCCCTCGGGACAGGAAATGATCTGTCTAATACGTTGGGCTGGGGGTCTGGATACGCTGGGGAGATCCCTGTTGAGCAGGTGCTCCGTAACGTTCTGGATGCCGAGGTGGTTAAAATGGACAGGTGAGGCAATGATACTAAGAACAACTTTCACTCCAGACTAATGGTCAGCTTTGTTTAACTTGGCAGTTCTGGGCATGTTGTTATAGTTGTCTACTACCTGTTATAGCTGTTGTTATTATTGACTGTGTTGATGTTTTCAGGTGGAAAGTACAGGTAGCTTCAAAAGGCCTCTACTTTCGTAAACCAAAGGTGAGTCCAGTATTAATTTACTTTTTGGATTAAATTAATTTATAAACAATTACATTCAACTATTGAATCATCTTGGGCTTCATTATACAGTAGCAATCAGCATATTGCAGAAGTGGTAGTAGATAAGAGACTCTTTACCTACAATTACAGAATGCCACTGACTGATTTGACTATACAAAGATATAGATGGCATATGCTCTCTCCAGGTTCTGTCTATGAATAACTACTTCTCGGTGGGGCCAGATGCTCTGATGGCACTGAACTTTCACACGCACAGACAAAAGACACCCTCCTTCTTCTCTAGTCGCATCATCAATAAGGTGAGAAAGGGAGACAATATTTGAATATTAAAATTTTAATATTCAAGGACACAGACCATGGTAGTGTTTTGTAAATGGTGATAAGACAAACAGATTGTAAACAAAGCTGCATTGACTGGAAACATTGTAAACTAAAAGGGTATACACCTTATTATTAATCTATTTCCACTGTGTTCCCAGGCTGTGTATTTCCTTTACGGCACCAAAGATTGTTTAGTGCAGGAATGCAAGGATCTGGATAAGAGGATTGAGGTAGGCCTATAGTAACTAAGTTACTAAATTACTATGATCGATATCCCTTTGTTTATGTGCATTGACCTCTGTGACTTGCAAGCAGCAGACATTTCTCTCCATTTGTTGTATTCTGCACTGAGAATCTGTCAAGTTCATGAATTCTGACTACCAAGTATTATATTTATTTTTCTTGCCCCATTTACTGACACATATTTCAAAAAGGATTTGCATGAAGCATGAAAGCAAATATCTCAGAAGTTTTGAGATCCTGCTTGATATTGACCTCGCAAGGGAGAGCAATGTTCTAACAGGCCTTGAAAGTAATTACACCAACACCATCACTGCACATGCATGTGGTTGTCTACTCCCTCCCCAGGCCAACAGAGGGGGGTTGGCAGCGACAGAGACCAAGTTTTGACCAAGATTTGAAAAGCAACAATGAATCCAGGACTTATTTGAATGAATAAATACATGCATTCTGTATGGTAGACTGTGTTACTACTAATGCCAACTAATTTGGTAATCTCAAATCGAATCAGCAACTATTCTATACTATACTAGCAACTATACTAACCATGTTTTTTTCCAGTGTTAAATGTAATTAAGATAAAGAGGAGTGAGCCATCTCTCTTCCCCTTACAATCTGCTGATAGTTGCACATGCACAGTAGCGATTGCAAAGCAAAATATCACACATAACAACGGCTTTATTTTAATAACGGCCCAATCAGCAGCTGAGGAAAATAAATAAATAATAATCTGTTTGTCTAAAATGGTGATAGTTAAATGAGTGCCATAATCCGATTAATTGTTTCAATAATCGTCCGATTAATTGATTATGTAGTGGTTTCCCTAGAACAGTTCCATTGAGACATTCTGACCTTGTTGTCGGGTAGAACATCTACTGGTTGACAATGTCACTAAAGTTGTTTGAAGCAGAAGTTGGACATTAGATATTTGCAATCTTTAGACATTGTTGCAACATATGACTTCTTTCCGTCAGAAGAGGGAGACAACCGACACTTTTGTAGCTTTAAAAATAGGTAATTCAATTAAATTGTGAAACAACTCAATACTGTGTTAATTTCCCCATGATGTGTATGCAATGGTGCTTTGAGTTGTGCTTCTTTCTCATCTGTATAATTTCAAGCTTGTATTTAATTTGTAATTTCCTATGTGATTTCTCACAGTTGGAGATGGATGGGGAGAGGGTGGCACTGCCCAGTCTGGAGGGCATCATTGTCTGTAACATAGGTTACTGGGGAGGGGGCTGCAGACTGTGGGAAGGAATGGGAGATGAGCCTTGCCCCCCAACACGGTAATACCTGCACTTTCCTACAAGGGAATTACATGCACCTTGTATGAGCCATGTCTGGACAATAAAGCCAATAGTTAATTATAGTTGTTATAAAAATAAAAATCTGTTGAACCACTTGAACCCTGTATACACGTAGGGTTTTCTTTTATTATTATTATTATTTTACCTTTTCAGATCGGGAGTCTGCGACAAATACATATTAATTTGGGTGTCCTTTGAGAACCACTGCTGTGTAGGTGTTTTATATGTTTCTCACCATCTTTCCTTGTTCCTCACACTTTTCCTCTTCTGTAAATCCCTTCCTCCCCAGGCTGGATGATGGTCTACTGGAGGTGGTGGGCGTGTATGGTTCCTTCCACTGTGCTCAGATCCAGGTCAAGCTTGCCAACCCTGTACGGCTGGGTCAGGCTCACACTGTCAGGGTGAGGCGACAACACATGCAAGCACGCACGCACGCACATACTCGCCAACACCACACAACACAACACATCCTGTTTGCATTTTATGCCACAGTACACTGGGAGTACTAGTATGATCGTGTATGTATTGCTAATTCCGTCGTTTTCCTCAGCATACCATACATTTGGAATTCGTTGTCACGGAATGTTTCCCTCTGTCTGTTTTCCTCCTGCAGTTGGTTCTGAAGAGTTCCAGGATGCCCATGCAGGTGGACGGTGAGCCGTGGGCCCAGGGCCCCTGCACCATCACCATCACTCACAAGACCCAGATCCTCATGCTGTACCACAGCGCCGAGCAGACGGATGACGACGACGAATCCAGCGCCTCAGATGGTGACAGTGCCACCCCCCATGAATCACCCAGCTCACAGGGGGCCCCCGTTTACACCCGTGCATAACCCACACCCAACATCTGGTGATAGGAAGCTTACACTGTATTGCTTTATTTTGCCTTAGTTTAGTCAACTTTCCAACTCAACCCCTATGTTTTATGTTCTTTGTTTGTCCCTTGGATTATTTGTATTAATTTAAAGGATCTCAAGTTTCCACCAGTTATTATAGTTAACTAAAACTAACAAAAGAATGAAAACTAGAATTGAAAAAACATTTTAGTTACCAAACAAAAACCCTTTTTTGTGTTTACAAAACAAACTAAAATCATAGAGAAAATCTCCATATCATTTTATTCTTTGTCAAAAATCTACAAGCGCACGTATCGTATCTGCTATTTTTTCAAATATTATGACATTGTTGAATCTTGCCCCTGACTAATACATGTTTAAATAACTAACTTTAAAACTAAGCCTTTTCAAAAATGTAAACAAAACTAAACCAGCAAATCTGCTTGAAAGATCTATTTAAAAAGAAAAATGTAAATTATAATTACTTTGGTTTTGCGAATGGCTTAGTGTCAGACAATGCTCTGAAAGGATTCATATATTTGCAGTTGGATCCATGCGTTCGTTCGGTATTGGGCCTGAGTGTATAACTGTATATTCAATGTATACCGTATACCTTTACTCGCACATAACCCAGAGCTTGCAACAGCTCTGGGGTTACATTCCCTTGTCACAGGTGGTAATGTCAGGAGAAGAATGTTTTGGGCAAAGTTTCTTGAGAATTTGCAGCGATACCTTCTGCCATAGTCAAAGTAAATGCATATACAGTAGATGCAAAAGAAAAACAGACATATTCTAAGTACTAAAATGGGTAAAATTAGGCTCTGAATAGGTGTTAAGGCAATTCAAGTTTAGTTAATGGTGATATTGTCTTGTTTTGCTTCAGGTAGGGATGTGAATTATCGATTAATGCATTAATAGTTAATTGATACGTTTTGATAAGCTTTTAGATTGATTAACCGGTTAGTTGATAAGCAGCGTTTTTGTAAAAAATCTGAGAATCTTAATTTCCCTCAATGTCTAACATACAAATCTACATTTTGCTGATATACAGAAATAATACAAAAGGCATAGTATATTCCTTAATCAAATATTTATTTGACCATTGACGATACACGGCCACACACGCGCGCAGACAGCTTTACATTCACAGAAAACCACCCAATGATAGAACCGCATAATGTTCGATTCATTACGATTAGTTATTAACTGTTAAGTTTAACCGACTAATTAACGGCGATTAACTATTAACATCCCTTCAGGAGATCAGCACTGGCTCTGAAATGGGTGATATACACTCAGGAGAGAGCAAGGGCTCTGACACTAACTGACAATGAAAAATAATATATTTTTATGTCGTCTTATCACTGGAGATTTTACAGGCTCACAATGCACTGTCACAAGATGCACGCCAAATGAATATGCTGTGTCAGCACTGGTTACATATAGTCCTATGTCTACAGTTACAGTATATTCCAGAAGAACCCTTTGTGAACCAGAGTGGAGAATATTATATATTTTGCTGCTAATGAGCTACGCTGCGTGAAATCTTATCCACTCCATTTCTCTCCCAGTTTACGTTTGTGTTGCACTGTTGTGGCGCTTGCACTGCATAGAAAACGGTTTATAATCGTGCAAAGACTAGACCACCTAAAACAACTTTAACTGCTATAAGTTAGTGTTTGTGAAATTATGTTACTACCATGTTCTTATTTAATGTTTGTGTCAATTATGTTGTATTTTAAGTCGTCCTTGTTCATGCAGTTGGCAACATTAACCACAGGTTGGTTGTTCTAGAGTTAGTATTTTATATGACAGTTCCTGAAAAGTCATTTCTTACACACAGTACTGACTACATTTTTCACTCATGGTTACATTTTGACTTGTTATTGTTACTGGTGGTTAGATCTGTTGTGTGTACACTTCAAATTATTGCATTTTGTCAGTTTTGAATTTGAGTAGCCTTCCTGTTGAATGTAAATAATTTCAGAAATGACAGGTTGATGCTGATGGATGTTTTCCTCTTTCTACCAAAATGGTTGCCTGGTGCTTACAGCCATAATAGAAAAGTCTACAGAATGTTTATTGCTTTACTATGTAATCAAAGCCTACCGGCATAGAAATATTTTATTATACAGAATTAAATCAAACTTTAAGAATATGGCTGCACATAAGGCTGAACAGGGATCAATTGTTGTTGCCCAAATAATGCCTACGCTTGTGGAATTTGCAGCAATTCTGCAGGTAGTTCTACTTGTAGCCATGACAATGAACTTCTGTGATGATTAACTTGTGTTTGTTATGTCTCGTTGCCAATCTGAACGTTGACCTGTGTTTACAACACCGTCATAGATACAGAGCAGTACTGTACGTGACTCATGCTAAATGTATTGCTCATCTATTTATCTTATGGGAGTTTCTTTCCATGTGTTGGAAAAAACCACTGGGAGTGGTTGTTTGGGTCCCCCCTCCTACACGGATAGGAGCTTATGGTCTCTATTTCCGTCCATGCTAAACCCCTTATCCCTAAACTACTTTGCCCCTTTTTTTTTTTTTACCATTTTGAAATACATTTTTGAATAGTTAAAATAGCCAATCTACAAGCTGTCGATGTAGATCGGCTAGTTGAACTATTCAAAACTTATTTTCAAAATAGGGAAAAAAAGGCAAAGCAGTTTAGGGATAAAGGGTTTAGCATGGGCGAAAATAGAGCCCCATGTGTGTACAATCTTAGAAAGACGGCCACTGTGTAAAACTAAAATTAATCTAATGCCAATCTAATGTTTGACAGAGCTAAGTTGTTATAATAGCTCCTGTAAGAGAAACTAACAGATGAGTGTCTTAAGCAACCATTGTCTTTGAAGTCATTCAAAAATTAACTGGGACTGAGTAAACAAGCTTTTATTGAAAACAATCATTAAGTAATTGAAAAAACAAACTGATTTGGTAAATTTGCTAAAACAACTGAATGTATTGGAATGATCATTTGGATCCGACGATGTGCCCATAAATATCTTTTACATTACCAGTGTTTTTCTTTGCCTCTGAATTGAGAAATATCCCATAACAATATACAAGGCAGTACTAACAATTTACACAATATTACACATTAAATCATTTTCCATATTAGACTTAAGCTTTCACAACTTTAATTGAGTGCAAGATGTCATTAAATATTTAAATTTCACAAAAACAGGAAACAAAGCAGACTATAAGTATATTCTCATGTATATAGTAGTTTATCCAAACAAGCAAGCATTAATAATATGGAACACTGGGAATTTCACTCAGATTGCAATCAGCAGTGGTATACAATGAAGTGATGTACCGCATGTTACCTATACTAGTACATATTGAATATACAAGTGGTTACAGAGACCGTTGATTTCCATAGCAAAACTACTTTTTTCTCCATTGTAAGTCAGTCATTTACAATGAAATACATGGGATGAGTGTAATGTAAACCCTCTTTGCTTTTTGAAATCTTAAATCTGAGGAGCACCCTTGTTTAGTCTGTACCAATATATAATGGAACTATGCTGTATGCAATGCGCACTGGGACACTTCTTAAATGACCCAGTCTGTAGTAAAGCAGTTGAAGTACTATAGTCAGATGTAGTTGGTTGTTAGTTCAACCAATCTTTGACCATACTGCATTAATCCCAAGGTAACCTCAGGTAAGCAGTAAAGTCTAGCAAAAGAAAACATCTTTTAATAGAACTCTGCATTGATCAGCAACGGCTTTCACTTTGTGTATACCTATACCATTAGGCTGTACACCAAAATCAACATGCTTGTTCTTCAAGGTGGGCGGCTTGACACCCAACGGAACAGCTTAGTTGGTGCGGAATCTAGAGAAGATATAGAATCCTGACTTTGTAATTTTGTGAAGCTAAGTCCAGACAGAAGACACCAAGCCGTAAATGAGCCATGGTATCTTATATCCACTCATAACACAGCAAAATACAACTAAGGGCTGCAGCATACTTCTTGTGGAAATAAAGTTCAACATAACGAAATGACATGTTTGCGGGGGAAAAAAGGCAGTTTTTTTCCCCCCCTGATTTTCTTACTAGCCGAACATCACCACAGATAACACCACATGAACATTGTGAGTGGCTGTGATTAACGTATTCATCTTGTTTTATTTCCGGAATCAGATACAGGTGGCAACATCACAATTTCAGCCCAGTATTCCAGGGGCAGGGTCTAAAGTTCAGCACTTAGAGCGGAGTTGCATCAGATATAAAACAATTTCTTCCACAAAGAACTTGTTTGGTTTCAGCAAGTCAAAAAACCAAATCCAACTTACTTTGAAGTATGCTGCCAGTCTTTGTGTTGCATATCGATGCTGTATCTCCATATTTTCAAATGTTCTCATCAGTCAGGCCAAATAGGACAAGACCATAAACATTGAAAGGAGAATATAAAGGCTATCTTCACATGTTAACTCCGAATACCTCATTCAAATTGCACATGGCAAACAAGTTATCAATCTAGCTTCCTTCATCATGACATACTGTATTTTGAGGCATCAGGTATCATTGGTATAGTCAAGTCAGTAAACACAAACAAATACTGCACATTGCATGTTCTGCAAGTGTTTAGTCTATACTCTATACCTTTATTTGTTTCAGAGACAAGCAACACCATCTGCTGCCATGGAGTACATGCATTTAGCCTCTGAACAACATGGCAACTGCAGAATGCAACTACCACTTGATGAACTACCTCTACCCAGCAAGCCAAATGACGCCATGACGACGTTATGACGACAACGTCCAGTGACTCTGGTGACGTTCAGGACTAGGCCAGATCCCAGCCCATATGGGGATGATCTTTACGTCATTTCCAGGACGTTCCAGTAACTTATTCTGGGCCAGATCGGACTAGTTATGATATGACTTAAGTTGATCTGGCCTCGATCGGACTCTCTCTGATTCATCCAGGGACCACTAAGACGGATCTTAGTGGGCAGAATTTATGTTTGTTGACATCAGGTGATATTCTGGGTCAAATCCGACTAGTCTTAGTTTGACTTGATCTAGCCCCAATCGAGACGTCACTAATTCGTCCAGGTCCTGACCGAGCTTGCTGGGATATCCTTGGTCATGAGATATGTGAATCATAGAGAGTGACTTACACTTCCTCTATTTACTGGTCACCAACACATTCTTATTTTACATATACTGGTGACCAGAGACGAAATGTTTTTATAATCGTCATGGGGGCGCCCGCTGCAACGGGGGAAAACAAGTTGTTGTTTTTTTCATTCCACCCTAAACCCAAGCGTTTAGGTTCTAAACACTTATTTGTAACACTCTTTAAACGTGTCACAGTGTTTGTAGATTATAAGAGCATGTTTGTTTAAATGCCATGATTGCAGCACTGAGTCATCTGGTAGGCTACTCTTTTCATTGTGAACAAGTAGCCTAAGCAGAGTACAGTACTGTACCCTACCTGGCAGGTTAAACAAGATTAGCATTTGAATGCCGGACAAAAGGTGTTAACGTGCGTTCAGACTTGGATGGTTAGAGCTGCGCGATTACATACAAAGTCAATGCAAAGACGAGAATTGCGCGAACGGGCGCGGCGCGACCTGGCGCGGTACAAACGGGACGAACCGACTAGGCGAATATACTGTACATATTCAGGTCTAATTCATCATGGGGGCTCGAGCCCCGCCGCCCCCACGGAGTCTACGTCACTGCTGGTGACTATCAAATTCTTATTTTAGGACAGCTAGTTGCTATCAGTGTGGCATGCTGTATGATCACACTAACTTTTATGTCGTTTTCAGTGAACAGATCAGCTTTGGTTGAAGTCATCTTGACTCAAGAGTCAAGACCAATAAGAAAATACAATGATTCCTAGATTATGGCAAAACTGAGATTTTTTTAAGACTGGTTTAACTTTATAGCATTCTGTATATCAGTCTGTTAGAACTGAAGAGCAAAGTTCAGAGCACGTAGTTTTAATATTATCCTCCATCTCTACAAAATAAGTTGAAATACACTAATTTTATACTAAATTATTTTGAGTATTGTGTACGTTTCTGTTATCTATATACATGTACACATCTAGATTGATTTCAGTTATTTTAGCTTTTTTAATTCTTTTTTTTGTGCTCATGCAAGTATTTAGACTAGTGTAGGTGTGTATGAGGATGTTCAGGTCTCATGCTTGCAGCGTGCAAAGACCAACGGATGCACCACTGGAAAAGATCCAGAAGGCTGGGTACACCGTCTCGGTGAATGGGAACACGAATGTATGGAAGGGATACGCCCTGTCAGCTACATTATAGAACGTGCATGCCCCGTCCTCACAATCCAACAACACACCCACACGCTTGGGACTGTTATTTGCCAGAACTGTCTCACTGCCATCATGCCAGGCAGACAGCTTGACGTTAAACCACTCGACACACCACGACTGACTGTTGCGACCAATTCTGCTGGAGGGCCCTTTGCGGTCCATGCTGTTGTACGCTATCCCTATGCCAATGAAGTTGTTGCTACTCATTTTGACCTCCCAGTAGTGACGCCCTCTAGCGAAACCCTTGGAAGAGAGCACCTGGGTGCAGACAGTGAAACGCGATGGGCTGTCTGGGTAGGTCGCTGGCTCGTCGGACACAGTGGCCTTGGTAAATTCCTCACTGAGGACAATGCGCTTGTGGGCCGTCTTTGGGTCGAAGGTGAGCACTGTGCCATCTATGTTGGGGAGACAAACGGGAGTCAACATTGAGCTACTGCAGCTACTTTGTCCACACTGGCACAGGATGATACTGATCTAAACATGCCCACATTCTTACATTGTAGAAGCTCAGTTCTTTTGGCAGCAGATGTAATGCTAGGAGGGATTCCCGAGTGTTCTAGATAAGAGGATAAAACAATTAGAGAGGGAAAAGGAATATAGTAAAAACATTATTGATTATTGTGCCACTGCATCTGGGAAAATGTTAAATACTGTAACATATTTATTTGATTAGGTTAGATCTTGTGACATTACTCAAAACCTTCCATATTACAATTAGTAATGGGAGCACTGGAATTTGCACTGAGAAACTTTATTCCATTTCCCTATTTTAAATGCGGACAGGTTATTCTACCTGGCTTCTCTTTAGGTTCCTTCGCCTGGGGGCGGCCTCTGGGTGTCTCTTTCAATGTACAATCCATCTCTTTAAATGTCATATCCAATAGGTTCTCCATGGAATGGGCTGCTTTCATATTCTTTGAAGGCTTCTTGCCTTGTTCTACAAAACAAATTGTAGAACAAAATTTTTTTTTAAATCAAAATCCAGGTTAAATGCAAGTAGTCCAATTGTATCATTAATAGATATGATTCATATTAAAAAAAATAGAATCATGTAGACCGCTACTAGTGTAGTTGACAAGGTGTATGCCAGAAGGTCTGGCGCTGGTCTTTGAGCATGAGCCTGTAGTTTGTGCTTAAACATTAAAACACTGTGGAAGTGTTAATTGAATGCTCTGCATTCACACCATCCTCACACGTATACCTTATATATAAACTTGAGAAAGTTCACATGCTAAAACACACTTAAGGGATGAGAGCCGGTGCCTCTCAGACAGATACCACAGCAGCATCAAAAAAGGAAAAAGCTAAAGCACACTAAGGTGACATGTTGTAATAAAGCATTACTGTTGTTTTGCTTCTTCAAAGACACTGATGGCAATATTATCTTTGGACACTTGGTGGCGGGCTCTAGATTTCACAGCACTGGGTGTGGTTTCTTGGGATGCGATGGCAATTCTGACGGAGCATTAGTTCGACATGCGGGAACAACGGTCGGACTAGGGTTTGAGATAGGTTGTCGGTCTAAGTGTCGAACCAATAATAGTGTCGGAACTAAATGGTAATTCCGACGGAGCATTAGTCTGCGGGAACACCGGTCGGACTAGCGCTGCTCCCGTGCTTGTGGTTATGGTTAGGTTAGGGTTTGAGGTAGGTTGTCAGTCTAATGACTGTCGGACCAATAATAGTGTCGGAACTAAAGCCTGTTTTGCTTCTTCAAAGACACTGGTGGCAATATTATCTTTGGACACTTGAAACTTCAATAAATAAAACTAAAATGGCAATATCGACTGGACATCCATCTGTTTGTTTCGATGTCTACTCTGCATCACTCCCTTACCCGGCCGTGAAGTAACGTGCAAGAGACTAGGACATTGGAAGATGGAAATTGCTGTTACAGGAGGCATATCAAGGAAACATAAGCATGGTAACAATGAAGATTTTACATACTGTCAGTTTTCTGGCTCTTCTCAGTTTGGTCCTTTTTTTGTCCTAAAAAAGGGAAAAGCAACAGTACACAATAGCATCAGTAAAGAACTTACTGTAGTTTGACTTTAAGAAGGCATCCCATTGATGCATTCTTAAAACCAATTCAAAGGGTTATCTCAAACAAAATTACAAGTAACACACAATGTATCGCATAGAGAGCTTGTAGATATGCCATTTTTGTAATTTAATTTCTGAAAGTATATACACACACATACACACGATGGGATACCCGACGGAAACCTGTCACGACCCGATGGGCAATTTAGAAAATGCCAACATGGACTTATCTATCTATCTATCTATAAATGCACCAAGTCTCTGTATGTGTGTGTGTAATCCACGTAACTCGAGAACCGTTAGCCCCACCGACTTCAAATTCGACACACGCGTAGAGACTTAGATCTCCATATATGGTCGTCAGTCCATCATGCCTCGTGACATCACACGCTCCATATTCATTTTGAAATCAAACCCGAAAGCCCTACCTGGGCCCTCATCAAACCCTGTACACTCAAGACACTGTCCCCACTGCCACCCTTAGATCTCCATATATGGAGCTGACCTGTGCTGACATTCCATATGTTGATCTGACCTCATCAAACCCTGTACACTCAAGACATGCTCCATATATGGCCAGTATATGTTTCATTCCATATTGATCTGAGCTTCTCGTCCTCAGGGTGTCTTACTGGTATAATTCATGGTCAGGATTTGAATCGGTCATGTTGTTCATATTGTAAGAATAAATAAAAACGATAGTGTGACTGCGCGGTGCGCGTGCTCTCTCTATCACACACACACAAACAGACGAGTGACTATCGTAAACGATACAGAGCCAGCCCCCTGACAATATCGCAGAGTTTGAAAGCATAAAAATGTCCTGAGAACGCAAAGACTAATATGGCCGTCATGTCATTGTACTCGCCAAAACTGTGAGACTGAAATTTAAATGATAATACCAAATAGTGGCTGTGGAACGGTTCTTGCAGGTGAGAAGGCACTAAATCCAAGATGAGAAGCCCTTTTTTCACCTGTTGAGATACCAAACCTCTCATTACAAGAGCCTTTCTTTATGCATGGCATTTATAATACCGTAGTGAATCAACAACCAATTTAGCACCAATTTAGACAAGCATGGCACCATGATTTGATTCAGATTGCCATTCATCATCAAAGCATCTGCATCCGATTCCTTCATTGTGGATTTAAAAGCATTCAAGCAAAATCAATTCACTGAATTTCAAGTCTTTTCTGCCGTTACGGTTTCGAACCCAGGTAGAAAATGTGGTGCCCAAAATGCGGAAGTGCAAACGCGCTCAACGTTAAAGCCCAGCTGCACGGGGTTTCCTCGTCATACTTCCACAGGTCCACCTGCAGTCCCTCCTCTTACCACTAGGGCCCAGTGCTTCAACGTTGGAGAGCCTCACTTGGGCCTTGGGAACAACCCACTGCTCACCTCTGTGTTTTCCATCCCCTCTGACGAGCTGCCTGGGTGTGGCACTGCACACCTGTTCCCATTCTACAACCAGAGTCTTCAAAAACCCTGGCTTCCCCCTACTCCTCGCCAGATCTTCCCATAGAAACGCCTGGCAAGTATAGTTGCTCTCTACTCAGTTGCTGTTCATACTCTGTAGAGCATTTCTTGTGTTTTAGCTGCAGTGTTAGCTGTGTTGCTAATTTGTTTCTTTCATCCTCCAGACCTGGCTATCTGCAGTGCCACTCCTTGCCTTCGTCACCCCTTTGTTGTTCTGGACGGTTTGTTTGGCTGCCGATCTACAAGCTTGTCTTCGACTACTCTCTTGGATTTCCCTTAAGTATAGTTTTATATTATATGTATCCTCATAGATACATATATACCTAATTATGCTATAGGAGTACTTATGTATTTCTATCTATCTATCTAGCGTCAAATAAGAACGGTGTCCCAAAAATAAACAAATGATCCCGGCGATTTCACTCATATGGATATGAAGAATCAACTGACGGCGAAAAAACGCTAATGTTACTGCAGCTGAATTAGTTAACATGTTGCCAGAAACAGAAGAGTGACTATCGTAAACGATACAGAGCCAGCCCCCTGACAATATCGCAGAGACAGTTTGTTTATTTTTGGACCACAATTCTTACAGTAAATGAGACGATTCTATAATGACCCAATGTTATTCTCCACAGAGAAATTACTTCCGCAATCTGGCGGATGAGCAAGTGATGTCAGGACTTAGGTACGCTATTAGGAATATAATAAGTTGCATTCCATTATTTTCTAGGGACATAGTAAGTAAGCAGCTTAATGACATTCTCTCATCGACAGAATAATTCGATCCAAGTTTAGTCATCGACAGTATTTTCCTACTTGGTGGTTTCCTGGCCTGGCCAGCCCTGAGTGGCGCTCCTGGACTTGGGGACCGGAGGTGCCTTGGTTGTCCTGGTACTGGTAGCAATGGCATTTCACCTGAAACCCAGTAGCAAATATTTAAACATTCTTTCAAAGTAAACTTTTAATAGTATGGACCATATTGACACAGCAGCCATTTTGCTCTAATGTCATACTCGGGAGGAAGGGGGACAGAGTCTGTAAGTGGTCATTTATATAGCGCCTTTACCTAAAGCACATTAAACCGTCGGCAGAGTAAACCATGCAAGGCACCAACCTGTTCATTGGGAGAAGTTAGGTTTCAGTGTCTTACTCAAGGACACTTCTACACTAACCCAGGGGCACCCGGGGATCGAACCGGGACCCTGTTCTACCACCTGAGCCACTGCCGACCCTGGGGTTAACCCCCTTAAGCCACCATGTGAATATAGTTAAAGACAAAGCAAACTGTACTCCCCAAAACTGTAAGACGGAAATTATCATACCAAATAGTGACTGTGGAACTGTTCTTGCAGGTGAGAAGACACTAAACCCAAGATGAGATTGAGAAGCATTCGTTTGAGTGGTTCCACCTGTTGAGTCAATTTTGTGAGCAGATAAAAAAGACATTAAAGTATCTACCTCTGATTCCTTCATTATGGATTTAAAAGCATTTAAGCTAAATCAAATTTCAAGGCTTTCTGCAATGGATTCCATGCCTCGGGGTACAGAATACACAAAAGCCCTTTTTTCCCAATTTCCATACAGGCATTTAAAAATGTCCTGAGAACGCAAAGACTAAATTAATTGTCCAGCACGGAGTGGACAATATGGCCGTCATGTCATTGTACTCGCCAAAACTGTGACAGAAATTTAAATGATAATACCAAATAGTGGCTGTGGAACGGTTCTTGCAGGTGAGAAGGCACTAAATCCAAGATGAGAAGCCCTTTCACCTGTTGAGATACCAAACCTCTCATTACAAGAGCCTTTCTTTATGCATGGAATTTATAATAACGTAGTGATCCAACAACCAATTTAGCACCAATTTAGACAAGCATAGCACCATGATTTGATTCAGATTGCCATTCATCATCATGAAAGCATCTGCATCCGATTCTTTCATTGTGGATTTAAAAGCATTCAAGCAAAATCAATTCACTGAGTTTCAAGTATTTTCTGCTGTTACGGTTTCGAACCCAGGTTCGAACCCTCCACCTCCACCTTCCACTTCTGGTGTTCCTGGGAACAACCAAGGTTAATTAAATAAGGTTAGGAAGCAAAGACCGTACGGTGGACTCCATGTTGCTCTCTGGAAGGAAAGAAACATGAGCAATTGAGACCAAGGAAGCTGAACGCGGAAGTTGGGAACAACCCACTGCTCACCTCTGTGTTTTCCTTCCCCTCTGACGAGCTGCCTGGGTGTGGCACTGCACACCTGTTCCCATTCTACAACCAGAGTCTTCAAAAACCCTGCCTTCCCCCGACTCCTCGCCAGATCTTCCCATAGAAACGCCTGGCAAGTATAGTTGCTCTCTACTCAGTTGCTGTTCATACTCTGTAGAGCATTTCTTGTGTTTTAGCTGCAGTGTTAGCTGTGTTGCTAATTTGTTTCTTTCATCCTCCAGACCTGGCTATCTGCAGTGCCACTCCTTGCCTTCGTCACCCCTTTGTTGTTCTGGACTGTTTGTTTGGCTGCCGATCTACAAGCTCGTCTTAGACTACTCTCTTGGATTTCCCCTAAGTATAGTTTTATATTATATGTATCCTCAGAGATATATATATATATATATATATATATATATATATATATATATATATATATATATATATATATCAGCCATTATCCTGCTTTATTTGGACATTAAAGTGCCTAGCTGTCTTCCTGTCTCTTGAGTGGTCTTAAATTAACATCTGCAATGTATTCCACACCTAGGTTACAGACTACACAAAAGCCCCTTTTCCAAGTTTCCATACAGGCATTTAGGACAAAGCATACAGATGACCTGAGAACGCAAAGACTATTGTCCAGCACGAGGTGGACAATATGGTCACCATGCAAATATTAAAATGTACAACCTCGGCACAAAGCACAATGTCTTAAATTGTATCCGCCAGTCATCCGAGTCAGAATTGAAATGATAATACCGAATAGTGGCTGTGGAACTGTTCTTGCAGGTGAGAGCACAGCACTTGTTTCACCTGTTGATACCAAACCTCTCATTACAAGAGTATTTTCTTCATGGAATTTAAAATACTGTAGCTATCCAACACCAACCAAATAATAGCTATCCAACACCAACCAAATAATAACTATCCAACACCAACCAAATAATAGCTATCCAACACCAACCAAATAATAGCTATCCAACACCAACCAAATAATCACTAATTAGAGGAGACCTGCACTGTACAAGGATTCATTCGGTTAGATTTGATGCCATCCATCAGACATCATGGCTCAATTAACACCAACTCACCAGTTACACACATGGCAATGTTGAGTTCTGTAATGAAACAAGACAGCACTTTTAAGTCAGAGTTATCAAGGGTTAATGGAGCATTCAATGCACAGTGGCTTTTTGTGGGTGGCTTTTTAAGCCTGTATTTGATAACAGCGGAGAGAGACAGGAAATGGCAGGAGAAAGTTGGAGGAAGCAAACAGCATCAGGTCGGATTCAAACCCGGGTCGGCTACACCAAGGATTAAGCTTTGATATAGTATGCACTCTACCATCCACTCTTCTTTTTAATTTGTTTCAGTGTGGTTAATTAACAGTCAATTGCCCATATCTAATTATGATGCTTTATACATCAGTATGTCTTCATAATGCATTACATTCAATGTAATGCACTATGCATGCAATGTTTGCATGCATAATAGTTATAGGCTCCGCTTTATAGAAAGTGTTAATCATTATTTTATCACCTCCAATCTGCCAAAGGTTTTTGTGAAACTGTGGAATTGTGCAAAATTATCTGTCCTGTTTCTCTTAGAATTAACATTTGTACAGAAACATGGCTATTGTTTGAACCCTTTTCTCCCCCTTTCTCTCATGGAGTTAGATGTTTTTGGACACATGTTGATGATTCTTTTCCTCACCTGTACTAACTTAATTCTTCCATACATTTCCAGCTTCCACACTTACCATAGAGGGGCATAACAAACTAGCGCTGGAAACTGACGCCGACTTGCTATTGGTTCACCAACCTATGAGCCTGCCTCCCCTCCCCAGTAGAACGCAGCGGAGAACACGGACACCACCAAAGTTGGAGCGACTTTATCGTTTTAGCGAAATACAAGGTTCACTCCCACTCCTATGCCACTTTTCCTGCTTGGCCAGGCTTTTTTTCCCCCCTTTGAAAACAAAACAACTGCAGTTTCCGAGGCTAACGCTTACCTGGTTTTAGCATCTGCAGCCTGGCCTCAGTGGGTTGTTGGAATAGGTGCATCAGATGTTCCTTCAGCACAGCAGCGAAGGCGTACGACCCCATCACTGCCTTGGAGTCCAGGGTGATTCGAGGGCTGTATGGGTCAAAGCTTACTGCAGCGGGAAGGTCAACTGAGGCCTATGGCACAAAAAGGAAGAATATGAATTGCCACACCTTTCCTTTAACCACATTAACCCCGGTGTCCCCGTTTTGGGCATGTCATTATAAACAAAATCTCAAAAACAGCCTAGGCCTATGCGTTTGATTTAGGCCGGTGTTGCGTGGTGAAACAACCTTCAGTCTAAAGAAGGAAATGGGCCTGAAACGTTACTCCGCTTCAATTAAAGATTACATACAGTACAGTTTGCATCTCCACTTTGTTGCCTTTGATCTGAGTTCACGTTGGGACCAGCACCTGTCAAGTGGTCGGCTGTGCATTTTGCATTACTACCCCGTCCCCCATCCTCCTGAGCAACTTTCAACACTTTATATTATTATACTAATCTACTCTACCTGCAATTTCATTGTCACTAATGTCATCTCACCTGAAGGAAGGCCACAGTTTGGGACTGACCCAACAAACTGTTGATGCACTCTTTGGCAGCCGTCATTTGTGCTACGTTCTGAGCAAACTTCTTGGAGAGGCGCTGGAGTGACGTCTGAGCATTCGCCTGCTCGTGATCCACAGTGGTCATCGCTGTGTGCAACTCGCTGTCCAACAGCTCTCGCATCTGCTGATACTCTGCCTCCAGAGCGCTCTTCTTGCTGGATGCCGAGTCCTAGTGACAGTCGGAGAAGACCGTGAAACAGATATGCGTTATGCTCCTTTTAGACATAGTTTGTTCAAGAATGAACAAGAAATGTAAATGAGTAGGAATCGTACATACAAAAGTGTATTACTGAGCCTGTTTGTAGCCTACAAAGGAAATTCCTGGAGTGTTATTATTTTTTAACCCTACACTCAGGATTTTTATTACGTCAATGAAATTGTTTTTCTGGAAATATCAGGGGCGTTACCTTTATCTTGGTCTGCATGTCGTTCATTTGAGAGATCACATTCAGGTTCTTCTGGATCTTGCTTTGCAGCAAAGACGACTTGCCTCTCAAGTCAGACTACAATAACAAATGCAAAAGGTGGTATTTCATCATTGGGTGTGTTTGTGGTCAACATGACACACACAATACCACAAAAACTTGCACGCACGCACGCACGCACGCACACACACACCCCCCTCCTACCTGTTTCAGCCCTTTCTGTTCATCAGGGGTGGAGAAGGTGCAACCTTTGTGAACTTGCTGCAGGCAGAAGCTGCAGATGCATCGGCTATGACTGACACAGAAGAAGTCCATCATCTTGTGGTGTTCGGGGCAGATGCGCTCAGACAGGTCACCCAGTGGTTCCGTGAGCTGGTGCGTGCGGAAGATGAGGTTCTCCTGGTGCGGCCTCAAGTGGACAGCACAGTAGGACGCCATGCAGGTAAGGCAGGTCTTGGATGCCACAACCTCCATACAGGTGTCACACAATATGGTGGCGGCCGGCACCGCCTCGGTTTTGAACGGCTCCGCTTCTTTAAGTTCTTTGGGCAGGTCCTCCTCCAGTCCTCCTCCGGTCCAACCAGACTCGCTCTGGTTGGACTTCATCTTGAAGGCTTCGACCACCGTGCTGAGCACCGTGTTCTTCGTCAACGTGGGTTTCGTGGCAAAATGGGTCCTGCACTGGGGGCAGGTGTAGCTCTCTCTCCAGGTGCTCAAGAGGCAGTCTTGACAGAAGTTGTGCCCACAGGGGATCGTGACCGGACAGTCAAATGGACAGAGGCAGATGCTGCAGGTCAGCTCATCCTCCAGACCCATCAGACAGAGCTTATCACCCACGTCCATGTCAGCCATCACACCAGCTCCTGCACAGTGCACAGTAGACTGTAACTGGAAACCGGAGACAGCCTGGTAGTCAGCCTACGTCACAGCGCAGAGCACACGCTGCAAAAGAGAAACGAAACTTACAGATTACAACAGAACAGAAACTAGTCTAGCTCAGTGACTCATTTCTCAGTCTGGGAATCCAGCGGGGGGAAAATGGTCAGAAAATGTAATGTAAATATAATAATGGACGGTAACTTAGATTAGCCTTTTGTTGTTAACGCCATAGTTTATACTAAAAACGAAATAAAAGCAAGTCAAGGCATTTTTTTTAATAAGATCCTTTTGTTTCAGAATGTAGCCACGTACGTCTTGTCACATTATACTACATGCTGAAGTCTACCTTATACTAGCCTCGGAAACCCAGCACCTTTGTTAAATTGACACACACGCGTACACACACACTCCTCTCTCTCTGTCGCTCTAAGTAATTAGTCTCATGTCGCACAGCTGCGCATAGTTTCTTTATGCCATAGAAAGCATAGGTGAGTTCCAGGCTAACCTACCGCATGATTCTGAATCTATACCTGGTTTACCTACAGTAGCTTTGTCAACAACAGAAACTTTTTTGTTCGATCGATTACTGTCTGACATTTGTAATATCTGTAGCCTAAGGGACAGGGTCGATTAAAGAAAATCTCCGACAGCTTAGCCCCGTGCCTATCAAAAAGGTACAATTAAGTCATGCTCCCTGCAGTTTACATGTTTATTATTCATATAATTTGCCTACCTTCTTTCCAATCGCAATGCCAAGTTGCCAGACAGGCGTTAAGAGAGTGGTGGACCGTGGACGTCGCAACAGCTCTCTCTCGCCCATAGAGTATCTCGCCAGATGTGCTCGGGGTCCTTCGCGCAGGAGACTGACGTCATCTGGTATTCACACCCCTCACGCCCTCTCTCTCCTGGACACGTCACACACGTGACCTGTCACCTGAGGCTGACATCATGACCTTAATGTGTCATGTAATACATCTTAAACAAGATGAACGTTGTTCCCAGGCCATTACAAATATTAAAGTAAACTCTTTCCATAGAAGTGGGATTCAATCCTCCTATCTCTTGCAATTGATTGATTGATCAATTGCTGATCTGAACATACAAAACACACTTATATAAGTGTGTTGCATGTTAAGTCTAGACTTTATACAAGTGTTGCGTACATTGTCACACCTTAACCTTGCACATGAATCATGTGTGTCACTTCAAAGTCCCTGCAGTCACACCTTATCTAACCACCAGTAAGACGTGTGAGGTCGTGCTGAAACAACATGGCTTCTTAATACGGCACAGATAAGAAGCAGGAGTTAAACGATTAATCTGGTTGCTGGCCGGCTCTATGCAGATCTACAGTAGGTGATGATCCAGTCTTCTGTACAAACATGGTTTGATGAGGTCAGATCAACATATGGCGCATCAGAACAGGACAGCTCCATATGGGGAGATCTAAGGGTTTGATGAGGTCAGATCAACATATGGAATGAATATACTGTACTAGCCATATATGGAGTGTGTCTTGAGGGTATACAGGGTTTGATGAGGTCAGATCAACATATGGAATGAATTCTATATTGGCCATATATGGAGCATGTCATGAGGCGTGACTGACTGAGGCGTGACTGATGCGAGATGCAGGTTTTCATAGTAAACTGCGACCTACAGTCGCAATAATAACTGCAACTAGAAAAAGTGCCCCTCAGGGCACAGGTCTTCACCAGGGCAGGTCAGGTTGTGGCCTCCTGGTGGCGCTATAATAGGCCAATGTGAAAAGGGTGCAATTTCTTCATACGCCTTTGATGGCAATTGGATGATTTGAGGAATTTTGTTCCAAAAATGTGTTTTGCAAAAATCAACCTGTTGGTGGCGCTATAACAGGCCAATGTGAAAAGGGTGGGATATATTCCTCAGCCTAGTAAGAAAATGTGTGAAAGATTTCACGTAAATTGCATGCTGCGTTCATGATTTGAGGCTTTTGTTGAAAACGGGGCAATCTTGCAAACTGTGAAAGCCAATTATAGCCAATTAAGATGGAATATGAAATATCGGACAGATCCGACTTGAGCAATTTTTTTGACAGAATCTGGAGGAGTAATATCAAAAAATTTGTTTTACAAAAGTCGGCCTCCTGGTGGCGCTATAAAAGGCAGATGCGGAAAATGCAGGTCAAAGGTTTGTCCTTGGCCTCTAGGGAGTGTGCATGCAACGTTTCACGCAGATCGGTGCAGTTTTAGGTAAAAAATGTGAAAAGCTGCCTCATGGTGGCGCTATAACAGGCCGTTCTGGAAAATGTGGGGCAGAGGTTCATCGTTGGCATCCAGCGAGTGTGTGTGCAAAGTTTGGCATCGACCGGGTTAACGGTGCCGGAGATTAGCTGGTAACAGACGGACGGAAGGACACACACACACACGGACGGAGTGCAAAACATACTCTCTCCCCATGCCTTCGGCCTGGTGGAGACAACAAGGCCTGGTGGAGACAATAAGGGCTTGTCTTCTCTTGTGGAGGAAGAGGTTCCATATGGGGCTAGTCTTGTCTCCTAATCATTGCATTATAAGAGCCCGGTTTACCTTTTCACCAGTACCAAAATCATCAAAACCACACCCCCTGGATCAAGTGTTTTTCCCATTCTAAATCTCATTATATTTAGTCTTAACTTTGTTAATACGGTGACAAATGGTTCACATGTAAAGACCAATGGTAAGGCAAGTGTGTACTCTTTAAGATAATTTATTTAATATCTGTGTCGCCCAGAGCATAATGGTTGAATAATCATGCAAACAGCATATTTATTTATTTATTTTTATTTTACAAAAACATACAAGCAATGTAAATGAAAATGTAACACAATTACATTTAAATTTGTAATTCAGTTAATTCCATGTGCTGTTTGGGTTCAGTTGCTGTTGATCTGCAGTTTGGTCGGGTGCAGCGTGTTGTTGGCTTCACTGAGCTGCCGGATATCCTTCAGTAGGCCTGAAAACTGCTCCTCCTGTGTACAGAGATAACAGTAGTGGTTATTAAAGTATGATTAAGATGATCTCAATATTCAATATGTTGCATCACAATGTCTTGTGAGCTATTTCCGGCACGTGACTGTCGTACGACTAAGTATACAATTAGCATAATAGTGATGTATATTGAATAATATTGACTGTTGTTCTCTCTTACCAGTACATTCATTCGCTCAGCAGCTGCAATGGCAACACTCAGCTTTCTCTCATCCTCTTCTCTCTCCTCTTCAATCACCCCCAACCTATGAGAGACACAGAGTGATGGAGATGAGCATACCATGTCGCACCACAAACAACTGCATGCCATTTAACCACTTAACCCTGTATATTTTATTGTAAAACAAATAGTGAAAATAGCAGATCTATACACAAGGTGATGCGATGTGTTGTGGGCTTGTACAGTAGATCTGCTATTATCGCTAGTATTTAAAAATGTATGTTTGAAAAACTTTGAAAGTGGTTAATGCTGCTAATAATGTACCAGATCTTGATAATTTTAGAAGTTACCACCATCAAGTAAATGGTGAATATAATTGTGATGTGTGTTTTTCTTCAGCTCAAACTTAACAGCCTCACCTGAAGGTGGCACTGGCCAGTTGGTCCTCTCGTATAGCCAGTAGATTCCGCAGCTCGCTGACCTCCGTTTGCAGCATTGCATTCTGGTCTTGGCTCTGGGCGATGAAATCCTCCAACCGATTGGCCATCTCCAGTTCACGCTCAGTTACCTGCTCCACTCCTAGGCGAAGCTCAGATAGCTCCTGAGCGTGCTGGTAGGTGAATTTAAATGTATTATTTTTTTCGCTGTTGATACACCATTTACTGTATATTGTAGTCAATAATACAGCCCTTCTGTCAGTATAGCATGTAAAATATGTGTCTTACTGTCTCTAGTAGGTTTATCTCTTGACTTTCAGCCTTCATCTGACTTGGTTCCTTGTTGTGGATGTCTTTGATCCAAGGAACTGGTGCAGGAGGAGGCTTAGTACCAATGTTCTGAAACAAAATTAGATTGTTGTAGACAATTCCAGCAGGCCCAAATATATAATTACTGCAAGCTCCTTCAATGCAGAACAAAGTGAATATTTCTTAAGACAAAGAGCACAATATATTACAATGGCACTAAGAAGACAAGAACACGTACTCCTCTTCGCCCCCTATACATCAATAGATCAGACCAGAACACGATGGCTAATAAAGGTATCAACATGCTAGATACAGTACATTCCAGACAGTAAATCAGACCGTAACACAACAATATGTTTTTAGTGATTAAAAAATATCCCCTCACTTGTGTGAAGTGAGGGGCGCTCTTATCATCATACATCATCATACATCACATTCCGTGCTCAGCCAATCAAATCATCACAAAAGTCATTCCGGCCAATCACTTTTGGCTTATTTTTGGCACTTTCTGCCCTCACTTTTATCTTCAATATGGAGACTACTTTGCTCAGCAAATCACAAACCAATGTTTGTGTTCACACAAACCCGGAAAGCTGGGCATAGCGCCCCTCAAAAGCCTGAAGTAAAATTATGAGGTTTTGCAGGGTTTTTTTGTCAACTATTTACTCACAGGCTGTGGCAGGGAGATAAGTGGCTCTTGAGACTCATCAAGGGTGTCCGTCGAAAGATTCTCAGTGCTGATCTGCCTCTTCATTATGTGTTTGGCGTGGCTTGGTCGTCTGTGAGGAGCACTATGAGTTCTATGGACTGGCTTCCTTCGTCCTATAGTCCTATAGTATACCATATCGAAAGAACAAATTGATTACCAATTACCCACATGGCTGTCTGTCAATGAGTCTTAAACATTTTGGGACATTATTGCTTATAGTTTCACAGTACAGGGAGGAGAGACATGAAGGGCATGTGTGTGCTGCTATGTACTATACCAGGGGTTCCCAAACTTTTCAGGTCATGTCGAGACCCAAAAGAGAGAGTTTGTCCGGTACGGGACCCAAACTAGTGGGTGCACAGAGCTGGTAGATCAGCTATTTTCACTACTTCTTAATTATTATAATTTTTATTTACTTTACTTTACTGTGTGAAACGGTGTACTAACTATACTTTATACTATATTCATTAAACATTATAATTAGTAAATACAGAACACGTAAACCAATCAGAAATCATACCCGTCACTTAGGCCTTTGGAATCTATGGGAAGCTTCTGGAGCGAACATTGGAGGGGACTGTACTTGTTCAGGTCTCGAGGAGGGACGTATATCGGTTTGCTTTGTCCTATGTTGCTGCATTAAAATAAAGGATGATTTTCAATATAGAGGAAAAACAATAAGACACATCACACTGCACTGAATGACAAGCCTCCAGACTCGGAACTCACATGTTAACGCTGATCCGTGTAGCATTAGGCCCCAGCGACTCTGTTATCTGGTTGAGAATGGAAGGCAGTGGATGCAGTATGTCTACTGTGTCCTGAGAAAGGGACAAGCTGCATGTTAGGTCAGTTACCAGGATGTCCAAAACATTTCCCGGCCAAGGACCCCCAAATAGCCATTTCCTCGTGATGCAAAATTGCTAAAAAAATTTAAAACAAAAATAGATAACCTTGTGTAGATCTGCTACTGTATAGCTGTATTCTAATTTTAAAATTAAAGTGGCACAATAAATATAAATATATTACACACACACACACACACACACACACACACACACACACACACACACACACACACACACACACACACACACACACACACACACACACACACACACACACACACACACACACACACACACACACACACACACACACACACACTTGTTTACAATTTACAATTGGCCACCTTGGCGCCCCCTGGCGGCCTTAACTATGAAAATGAGAGTCAGGTCTCTGACCACAAACCAAACTTGAGCTCAGGTCAGGACCGTCAGGTTGTCTCTTTCTTCCAGGAAATAAAACGTCTGGGTTTCCGAGGCTAAGTTGTCTCCTACCTGCTCCCTCTGGGATATGATGTCTACCAGCAGGCTGTGAAGCACGGCCAAGCGCCGAGGCAGGTCAACGTAGCCGTCAAACGAGCTCATGGGGACCTCATTGTCTGGGTTTGACACGCTCTGTAGAAAGGCCCTCATCCCCTCCCAGTGCTGTTGCAAGAAGTCATTCATAAAGAGCATATACTCTTCCTTTTCTCCAAACCTGTGTTAACGGAAGGAATTTCCTCAAGTTTATTTAATTACCTGGACACAAATAACATATCAAAAATAGCCTATCTACATGCTCACAGCGGGTGGCATTGTGTCACTGTGAGCTTGGATATTGGCTATTGTCGCTATTTAATTTTGTTGTTGTTGCTTTAACAACTTTACTTTAATTTACAAAAATATATATGCAAAGGCTAAAATGCAATTTAGATTGCATTTCATGTAAACAGATGCCATGTCATTTGTAGACCTGGCATATCCTACAGTGTGTATAGTTTCAATGTACTTACTGTAAAACGCTCTGAATTAAGAGTGTCTGCTAATGCCTACAATGTAAATTGTCTATTTCAGGACTGGAACTTTTTGTCCAGCATTCCAGTGCAGCAGAAGTTTAACTCATCTTATCTCATCTCATCTCATATCATATCTCATTCTCAAATCACAAAAGTTAATATACTAGAAATAAAGAGTCACTCACAGGGTGAAGTTGGCCAGGTTTTGAATGACCTTAGCAGTCAGAGTGAGGGTACGGAGTGTGGCCGGCTCAGGGTAGGGCTGTATCAAACCAAACAGGGATGGACTAAGGACTGCAGGACATAAGAAGCGAAGGAACAGTGAGGAAGAAATAAGACGATGGCCAATCTCTGGTCTGTCCTGGTCCTCACACAGCTCCACCCAGCTGGAGAAGATCCGGTTCAGCTCTTCTGGAAATGATCTGAAGACAAGAGTTGTTTCCAGAAAATAGAGATTTTCAGCATCATTTTGTAGCAACTCATATCTTCTAACTTGTGAGCTCCCTTATCTCACCCTTGCATCTCAGTAATCTTTTGCACCACTTCCTGACAGCTTTCTGTCAAATGCTTTTGGTTGTTTGACAAGTCGGAGGCCGGACATTTACGAGGGTCAACCTCGCAGCTCTCTACTGATGCATACAGACGGGTGATGAAGTCACCTGCAGTGACAGAAAAGATGTTTGATCAGAACCCAAGCTGACATTAGCCAAACGATATACAAACTGGACAATTGAACAACAATAACAACTCAATACTGTGATTCCAGAATATCATATGGTGCACAATGACTATAGGAAAGTATTTTTGAAATATATGCTGTTTCACAAGCTAGTGTGCAACTTAACTGAGTGGAATTACACTTTAACTTTATTCTTTTATCTCTTTTTTATGCTTTTTTGTGTTAATGCTTTTGATTTGCATTTATGTATGGAAAGTTCTTTTAAAAAAGAGTATGTGTCACTAGGTTTACATACCAAGTGTGCCAATGAGATACTTCTGCCCAACCAACTTCATATATTCGTCTATGGCTTTGGTTGCAAGTGTGTTCTCTCTGAAGATCAGGGCCTCTTTCTCTCCAAGCCGCTGCACCTCTGCACGGCCCAAAGCAATGAGGAACTCCTGAAGCACACAGAGCAATAATACAACTTCCCATTTCCCATTGTGGGCTCAGTAAATGATAATACTACAAGTACTTAATACCACATTTTTTACTCTACTAATAATGATCATTAATGAATTGTGTGAGTGGTTCTTAATGAGTGGCCAGCAAAAACAATATGTATATGCTATCCAGTATACATTGTATGGCAGTTCATATTTGTGGCTCCTGTTTATCTACTCACCTTGGCTTTACCAATGCTTTGCAGCACATGGACCAGTGCCCCTGCCAGCTCTTCTTTCACTTTAACGTTGAGCAGTGGCTCCAGGTTCTTGCACATTTCCTCATAGTCTACAGTCACATATTCTGCAAACTCTTTGTACTTCTCGATGGGCAGAACCTGCAGATTCTGAAAACGAGCCTTGATGCGGAGCGAAGCCTGTGGCCCCAGCAATTCCTTGGTCCCCCCACTGCCAGACGCCTTGTATGGGATGATGGGATGCCATTTCTCCTGATAGGCTCTGCCACGGATGTCACCTAACGGTATGGTCACGCTGCCCAGCGGGTGCAGGCTGGTTTCATCCCGGGAATGGCGCTTCTTCTTGGGATCTTCATCGCGGAAAAGGTGCAGGGTTATTTGGGAGACTGAGGGAAGGTTGTCTAGTTCAAATAATTCCCCCCAGAATAACTGGCAGCCTCCAACCACTCCACCGCTGCCTCCCTGGCCTCCTGTGGCCCCGGTAGAGCCTTCCCTTGCCAAGCTAGGATGGTTTGGAGATTTGCCGACTGCTCGACTGCTCGTTCGGGCGAACAGGGTCCCATCCAGATGGAGCTCGCAGTAGTAACGCCGCTTGGGGAGCAGATCCTTGGCTTCATTCACCCACAGACTGAGAGAGTTTTCTGTGCGCTCAATGTTGTCCTAAGAATGAGGAGACAGAGTGAGATTCCATTGCATTGAGATTTTAAGTAAAAAACTCATCAGTACTATTAACCAGTAAGACGCCCTGAGGGCGAGAAGCACGGTCGCACTGAAACAACAGGTCTCGGAATGCCCATATATGGAACCTTTTTATTTATTTTTACGTTTTCGGCTGTGTAGGGCGTAAAATGTGTGCTAATTAGTAAGGCCAGTTAGGGCCTATTGTGTTTTCACCAGCTGCCGGGCACTAATAACTTTGGGGCGGGCCTGTCTAGGGTATGAATCGACCTACAGTCGCAATAAGTGTCTTTATAATGTGTGAAAAGGTGTTGTATACTCATGTGTTTATTAATCAGCATTTTGCGTTGTGTGTAGTGTAGTCTTTCTTTGTGGAACTTTAACTCACTTTATTGGGCTGGGCAGCCCGCCTCAAGTCCTCAATCCACCGGTCACGCTCAGCGGCTGAGGTACAGCCAAAGCAATGGCTGTTTTCAGAGTTTATCACCTAGGAAAGTTGAATGGAAGCCAAGAACATTAGTTAAAGTTAGTGAGATTCCAAATGTGTTTCTGAGACTATGAAGGCATGCAAATATTGAAGATCAGGTCTACCTCAAAGCAGTATTTCTCCCCTAGAATAGAACTGTGGACCGGCCTGATGACAGTGCTGGTGTCTGCACTTAGATCTAAATTCCCGGCTGCGTTCACTGGAATGGACACTGACTCCCGGGAACCATAGATTCTAAGGTAGAAATATAAAGAAAATAAATATATATTAAATTCTTAAATAGGTTCCATTAATAATGCTTCTGCACTGCTCATAAAGTAGTACACACACTGCCTTACCTGCTGCCTTTGCTCAGTCCAATGGTGTTTAATTGGGTGGTGCTGTTCCTCTTTGTTCGACCTTCGAGGCGTCTCTTGATCAGAGCCTTTCGGTATAGAATAGATACCGGTAGAAAAGAAGTTTGATAAAAAATAGTGGAAGCCGAAATCAGTTTGTTTATTGTTGATAGATTGTCGCGGCATGATAGCATCCAAAGCCTAATTGCATAAAATCTTTACAAAACCTTTAAAAGATAACTAACAGGATAGAAATTAAGTTATTTGAATTAAAGCATGAAGTGTAAAACTCTGAATCACACCTACAGGAAGCAGCATGTAAGGGTTTCATATTTCTGCTGTGTACAGTAAATACTCACTCTCACTCCTCCATCTTGATTTTTTAATCGAGGCGCACCTGCCTGTCCCATGTGGTCTGGGCTACATTCTAAAAGTCGGAGGAGAAACGCACACTTTAGAGACAAAGAAGCATGTGACTTATATAGTAGGCGTTCTGCTGGACTTTTCATTCATTGTCCAAGTTCTACATTTGGAGCTAGACCAGAAATTAGTTCGTTATCAATGTCATCTACTCCATGTTGTGCATATGTTTTCCTGTTTACATAACAACAACCACCGAGGGAGGTTACAAGAAACATCAGAGGAAATGAAATCACTCTCCCTCCAGCCAGCCAACGGTTTATGCTGCTTTTCCCTTGATGAATGACAGTTGCTTCACAAGTGAGCATGGCTGTAATATTACTGATACCTAGTAGTCAATTCTCTCTGGCAGGGATGGACACAGTATTTCTGATGCTTGTATTTGATATACAATTGTTTTTTATTTGATGATGTAGGAAAAATACTTAAATTAAGAGACAATCCTTTTATTAAGAAGAGACTTCTTTCTGTGTCATATTTGGCAAAAAAAAATTGTGTTTCAGACCTTAATTGTTCAAATACAAATAAAGAGAGCAGACTGGAAGTCTGGATTGAAAAAGAAAAAAGTTATTATTCTAACATTGCCTGCTTATGCTTACCCTTAAAATCTGTGGTCCTCAAATGAGTCAATAGATACTGCCTGAATATTCTCTCAATATCCAAATCAAATGGGATGTGGGTTTTAGCTGCTAATCTTTTGCAAATGATTCTTCTTTGTACAGAAACGTTTCTTGTATGCCATATTTAAAACACTTCTGAGCAGAGCAGATCTGGACCAAAATGTATTTTGTAAATAATTACTACTGCAATTTAATTTCACTGGGTGGATTGTGTTGCACCAATGTAGTAGTTAGAGTTACCTACAGAAAGGTATGCTGAAATGACCTTTAAATACACTATAGTGTCTTTGGAACAAATGGATCTTCCCAAGAAAGACATGGCATGAATTATTAGCAAAAGTAGGATGACCCCCAGATGTTGACCTTGAAATATTAACAATAGGCTACATTTGGTCTGATTGGATTCTTTGTCGTTAGGCTACATATGGAAGATAACATGATATTTGGACACAAAGTAACACATAGGCCTAATAACAATAATTTTCCATAATTTATACATTTATAATTTTTCCTCGAGTCTTACCCAGAGTGCCACCACATACAATCCAGCGCCTAAAGCCCATCATTTAGTGTAGAAGTCTGTGGAAACCGTCATTCAAATCAAACCTTTTAGCATGGCCATCTCCTGCTGATAGACTGGAGCCCCCCCCCCACCAACCAAAACCAATGTAGAACCAACTTCAACTTCAGTGCTTTTCCTACCAGTGCTGTAGCTACTATGAATGTGGTGCACAGTACACACGTCAGTCTTAACAGTACGACCCGGCCATGATGTTATCGTCCACAGGATTGAGAGGAAGCAATTTAACAGCCACCAGCACGCATAAACAGTCTGGGGATGTCGACAATCATAATTAAAAGTATTACTTGAGACTGTCAGTAGTTATAACACTGCTTATTCATCCTCAATATTTTTATCTCATTAAGGTGTGTGTGTGTGTGTGTGTGTGTGTGTGTGTGTGTGTGTGTGTGTGTGTGTGTGTGTGTGTACTGACCTTCATGCAGGTTCTGCATGCTAAGGCTTGACAAGCAGCTGCTGACTCTGTTGCGTGTCCACATCACTGGCTGAAAGAGACACGTTCTGTAATTTTGTTCTTCTATCAAATCCGGTATGTGTATTGTTTTCAGTTTTTGTGCTCAATTAATTGATAGGGAGAATTGGATTTGATTTGTACAGTTTATTTAAGGCGGTCAAAAGTTATATTTTTAGTTTTAATGTTTCAGTCCCAATTTTCTTGTTCTTTTGTTGCATGTATTATTTGGATAAAATTGTTATCCTGGCCTTAAAAAATATATTTTTTACTAAAGTCTTTCACCATCAAAAATATCAATGACTTGGAAGAGGTAGTTTATATCTGTACTTACCTCCTCCTCTGGGGAGATCATGATCTGTCCATCTTCCAGGATACAGTTACTGATGTCCCACAGGGGAACTTCTTGGGGCGGGGCCCATTGCAGCCTGGGTAGTTCAGTAGCTGCCGGTGTTGCATTTTCACCCACATCGGGACACCCGTTATGTACAGTATATATAAATGGGAGAGAGAGAGAGAGAGAGAGAGAGAGAGAGAGAGAATGTCATATTCCCGATGTATGGACTATAGTATACTATAGTAATCTTTCAGAATAAAGGCGCTAGAGTGCCCAGCAGATGGGCAGATTTTACTCTGAAAAGCCCCGCCTTCCATTACCCCCCCAAACCCGGGAGGTATAATGTTCCATTACTACCTCGCGCTACCTCATCTGAACACACGGAAGCGTTAAGGTCCCTGCACACTGGACACGCTTTCGGATTTTTAGCTGCGTTTTGCGTCGGTTTTCCGAAAAACGCGACAGAACATTGCCGTTCTGATCAAAACCATGGAGAGCGACGTAGATTCAGAGATAATAGACAGTTTTGTCGGGCCGTAAACAAGGAAGTGAGCGGCTGCGCACGCGCATGCGCACACCATGTCAGAGAGCGCTGCACAAGGCGTTGCCTATAGCAACGGCCCTGTCAAAAAATATATTTTAGTGATATGGTTTTATATCATTAAAAAAAGACGTCCCCAGACGTCATGGGCCTCCTACGGGTGTAATTATGAAGACGTCTGGAGACGTCTGGGGCACAAAACCTGTTAAGGGAATAAATCTCTGACCTCACAACTCCATTGGATTACAATTATTTCTGAAATTATTCAGTAGATCATGAAATCTCTTATTTCACCATGATTCAATTCAGTTATATATTTTTGTATACAATTCATCCATTTGAATACAGATTATTATATATATGCACGCACGCACGCACGCACGCACGCACGCACGCACGCACGCACGCACGCACGCACACACGCGCACACACACACACACACACACACACACATTGAATTTTACACGAGAAACTGATTTACTAGTAGTCACTACAGTACTCACTAGTCAGTATTGAATAGTCGTGGAATATAGACAATGCAAATGTTCTCCCGAGCTTCAAGTTCTCAGCACATTTATTTTCTAAGTATGATTATATCATTTTAAGCAATAATCATTCAATCAAAATCGATGCTGTTGAATTGCCACCTTGCATCATGATACATCAATGCGCTCTACGCCCCTCCAATGTCTGGCTTTTGAAATTACATTATGGCGGCCAAGTCTATGGACTGTTAATGTTTGTTTACAGCAGTACACCTCATGCAATGTCACGTGAGTACATATAAATAGTAAATACATATTGCGCCCCTCACTTCACACAAGTGTGATTTTTCCACCCCTATTCCATATCCATAACTATTCAGGGAATCACTCTTTTACCTAAAGAGTGATTAACTTAACCTTAACATAACCAGTCTAACCCGAACTGGAATCAATTCAATTTGGGGACACCAAAAACGCATCTCATACACAAATTCACAATGCAATGGTATATAACTTCCTCTTATCTCTACCCAGTTTCCCAAGGTATGTTACTCACACCATGACAAAGGATGTTAGAAGTATTTACTCCTGCAAAACACAGAACAAATAGGGTTTCTTTTTTTTTTCAGAAGCTCGGATAAATGGTGGGTTTACACTACAGGAAGACAATTACAGTATGTGCGCATGCTGACCCATGTTTGTTTTTCATTTCTTGTAATGATGGCACTTATCTCGCACAGTTTGGCCACTCCCATTTTGAAGCTGTTCTGATGTTTATCTTCCTCTTCTCCCCTCATAACACACCAGAATGAACTGCACACGCTGCATATCGTTTTATAAAGATGCTGTTATCAGTTGGTCTCTATGTCCGATTGTCCGCCCATCATTTTGGTCCCAGATAAACATACTTCGGAACCTATAGCTAAATTTTCATGGACTTTACTTCATAATGCTCAAGGATGAACCCTAATGATTTTGGTGACCCCTGTGTGGCCTTTCCTCTAGCTGAAGTCACCCTTACATAATTGGTAGATTGCCATGCAACTTGCTGGGTGAAATCATGCCCTGTGAAGGAAGAACAACAACTATTTGAGTGACCCCATGACCTCTCCCCTAGAGCTCACCAGGGCAAAATGTAAAGTGTCACACAAAATATCTCATAATCTAAAAAAAAGGCAGACTGCTGGATGAAACCGATGATACATTATATTTTCCTCTAGCATCCCGGGCACTGGTCACAAGTTATGCCCATTTGAAATGTTAGACACTGCTGTAATACTGATGTATCAATTGCCCCATATGTGTGCAATTTAGTTTTTGGCCAGGGACCCCAGGGGCTCTATTCTGATGGCAGACTCCTGGCCAGTGTTTGTGCCAAGTTAGGTACAGATCGGATCAACGGTGCACCTTGCAAGTTTAGTTTAGTTTTTGTTTAGTTTTTTTTAGTTTTTTTATAGTTTAGTTTAGTTTATTTGATCATCTTCACAGTAACAATACAACTTATTTGTTAACACACGGTTACAATAACAAAAAGGAACTGGAGGTGATCAAAAGGAATAGGCTGAAGCTGAAAGCTTATAAATGCCTATCCTACAAGCAACAAAATAAAGAATCCTCACGTGTTTACAGCAATTGAAGGAATTACAATAAACAATCCAAACAATTTAATACCATCGTCAAGAAGATTCACAAACAATTGACGAGAACCAACACCATACCCCACCCAGTGTCTAAGTCTGCGTGTAATGTTTGTAACGTCCACCTTTGGTCCGTCCACCCACCCTATAGGCAATTTTAATATAGGATTATTCTTGTTTTTGAGGGGCGCTAGACCCTCCATGCATGGCTTTTGAAGATTACGTCATATGGCAGCCAAGTCTATGGACTTTAATATTTTTTTAAGGCACTAAATTACGATGTAAGACGTCATGTAGCCGATACCGTGGGCACTTCACACAAGTGTTTTATCAGCATTATGTTGCATCTCACATTTTTAAACACACTGCATGTTTTATATTTTTGGTCTTTAAATGTCAGACACAATTTGGTCTTTTTCTCTTAGGTTTTTTCTTATACGGGATCTGCCCACTACACATACTGCAATAATGGTAGCTCACAAAAACCCATCTTACACCACATGAGGAGACCATTTTACTGACTGAAAGCATGTGGTAATGTGTACGTGCATTTCATAAATGGCAGTGCATTTCAGTCTTCTTCGTCATGCTAAATGGGGAATCAAGCCACATTGGAAACATTAGGTTTACTAATGTGTATGAGATTAAATTTCACTTTCAGAGTAGAATGAAATGAATGATGTTTTGACAGTGTTTTTACACTTTCTGCTATACATGAGAATTCATAGTAAACATAGTGAACCCCTTTTGGTGTTTTAACCCTTCTGGACGGGAACCCCTTTTGGGGTTCTTGTTGCTATGTACAGTATATCGCAGCATTATCATTTTCTTTTCTTTTTAAATAAATATTTTGAATTTTCTGAAAACTTAGGTCAGGATTTAGAATGCGTTTTTAGAATCAACCTCAGTCCTAAATGGGTTTTGTTGGTAAAGTTGAAGGATATCAAATGTATCAAATGATAAACTTGGCAGACAACGTGACTGAATGCATGCTAGCACCTCACCTGACAGCAGCATGGAGCTACTGTTTTGACTCTGCAGCTTGGGCCTCTTGAACTTCTGGGACACGGTCTTCAGATACTTCCTAAAGAGCGCCCCGCCACCAGCTCTATGTGGAACATCGGTAGACGAGATTCCCAAAGCATCCGCTGAGGATGGAGCCGAGTTTTCCAAGTTGACAGAGTTGAAACGGGTGGCAAAAAGTGATCCAACAGGCTCAGAATGGGTTCTTCTGAAGGGGTTTTTTCGTGTTGCTTGCTTTGGTGCATCTCCACCTTTTCCAATGGCTGAAGACTTGTCTCCAGGATCCTCACTTAGGGCCTTGCGCCAGCTTTGCATCTTGCTCCATTTCATGGTGGAACTCTTCTCAGCCTTCTCCATCGTTGATGTTGTTATAACTTCCTCTGCATCGCCTTTCACTTCATCAGTGGTTCCCTTGGATCCAGTGTGCCACTTGTATGTGTTCAGGGGATCAGTGTCCTCAGATGCTGGGCCCACTTCTGCTGGTGGTTCATTCTCCTTTTCCGATGGCTCCATTTCCCTCGCTGGTTGTTGAGGTGTGTGTTCCGAATCTTTCTCTTCAGTGCCCATTAATAATTTCACTCCGCTTGCCAAAGATATTAGGTATCAAACTATTTTGTATTAATTTGTGCATACACAGTACCTTCATAGAAGAACTCAGTTAGTATTCATCTCCTGTTTTTGTCTGTCAATAAATCCCTCTGTGAGGCAACTGGGTGAAAAGAACGTGGGTTGTATCTCGATTCTTCTCTCTCGTTTCCTGTCTTGCAAAATGCGGTGAAAGCATAAGGCTGACTGCTCTGTATTTGGTTTGCTGCGTTGTAACACTCATGCAGCACTATCATCTTTCATTGTATGAATGCTTCCTCAAACGGTAACCATATATGTTGCACTTCATCCTCTCTTTTCTCTCTCTTTCTGTTTTAACCTACAACTCCTCACTTCTGTTTCTTCCCACATTTTATCACATTTCTCTCACTGTTCTGTGTCCTTGCTCTTAGTGATATATTAAAGTATTATCCAGTAAACCCTGTTTCTTTGGTAGGCTATGGTGTTGCATACCTCTATTAAGAGGTATCAGTCACATGGAGTTCTTCTCTCAGCTGCATTTAAACAATTTGATTTATAAGGAAGACTAGGGGTATGACAAACAAAATAATGTCTGCACACTGGTTAGCTGGGTGTACTATGTACTTTGTAACGGTTCAGTTTCCTGTCAGAACAGTATACTTCACTTCCTGTTGTGCCAGGCTTTCAGAAGGTATGAAACCACTTCCTGTACTGATGTTGTTCATTGCTTCAACAAACCTGCTATACACTCTATAGAACGTTGCCTGCCTAAACGCTTATAACCAATAGTTACTGGACAACATTCATTTTTAACAGACTATTCCGTTTTTAAGAGACTAGTCAATATTAGGTGACAGTTTGGATGTAGGTTATTTTTTTCCTTCTTGGATTCTTGACAGCTATGTCATTGTTGCCCTCTTACAGAGATTACAACTTTTCTAATTATTATCTAATGTCAAATATAATCTCACTTAAATTCAATTTGACACTTTGCTATTACCTGTAGTTTAAACTACAAATTAGTTTTGCATCACTTTGTAGCTCAACAAAATATAATTTAGAAGGCGAAGTTGTAGTTGCTCAGATGGTAGGCCTATTACCATGACTGATCTCTATCGTCAAAATGTATGTATTTGTTTTTACGTCCAGATATCCCGTCCAGGACAGGCTTCAGACTCGCCTCCTCAGGAGACTTGGCTCATATCTGAACCCATTTGGTTTGGCGTTAGGAACCTGTTGCATTGCTTTACTATGTGGTCTGTGTGGCCTACAACACACATAGGGAAAGGTACAATTCTGTTCACAAAATTGGAACCAGGAAATGTAAATAATGCCGTTAATATGACTGTGTGAGGTTTGCTCCTTTTTTATGGGTGTACAGACGTTTAGCATACAACAAATTTTCACACTGTATTATGTAGTTTTGATTTGCTACCTAGTAAGTTGTTGTAATGACAACTATTACCCAATAGAAGGCGCCATAGACTGTAATGTAAAAGGGTTACAGTTACAGCATTGTGCAAACCTGTGATCTACTGGGTAAACCTTTGCCTTCAATTACCATATTTCCTCAAATGTTGACTTTGAGAAACAAGTTCTCATAAGAGTAATTTAATTTCTAAGAAAAGTATAATTCTCTTGCAAAGTGGTATGAAATCTCTGCAGATATTTGTGCTTCAATGTGCACAAAAACTGTGTGTGTGTGTGTGTGTGTGTGTGTGTGTGCGTGCTTGTGCGCGTACGTGCGTAGGCTATATGAAGGCAGGGTAAACCAGTGGTTCTCAAAGTGAGGTCTGGGTCCTTGAGTCTGACCTTCTAGCATGTTGATCTGACAAGTAGCCATTTTAACTTGTGTTTTGTAATAATAATAACTAGAACTGCACTATGTCGAGTGCCTACTTGCTTGTTGCACACAAGTAGGCCATAAATGGCCTACTAGTGCGCAAGCAGAGCGTGCAAGTGCTGTCGACCGCTACAAACTGTCAAATCTCAGCTTCTCTTTGAAAGAACGATTGAAATATTGAATTATTAGGTTTAGCTATTTGCTACGTACCTACTTTTTGCACGTATGTTACGTTTCCTTCATAAATCTAGGGGTACTTAAAGGACGCAACAAGGCTGGCAAGGGAATTTGTGTTTATTTACACCATTTCAATAAGGCTTTATAATAGACAGAGGGTATATATATACAATTAATACAATGGTATATCATGAATATATATATAGGTCATATATATATATATATATATCCTCCTGTCTAGACAACCTGTAAGCGACTAATAACGGTAGTTTCTGGGTTTCCAACCAACTTAAAGTTTGGGCTGAGCCCTCCCGAGCTGAGCCCGGTTACAAGATCAACTTAAAGATTATTTACTTATATATAATGAAAACAAAAAGAAGGCTGTATGGGGCAACTCAGGGAAAACAACAAAACAGACTAAACCTATCCTAATGGCAACAGAACCCTCTAGCTAATCCTAACCATCAACAGAAAAAGAAAGGTTACAAATTATCAACCCATCTACACTCTCTACTCTTTCTAGTCCCAACCAAAATACAAACTGTTTACAAAAATCAAGCTCCCACACTCCCGATTATTACAACACAGTATAACTTCTTATAACGGTACCAGGTAATCACGGTAATCACGCAGTGCGCTCCACACTGGAGTCCCTCGTGAATGTTAGACTCTTTACACGCTCCCTGGACAAGGTGCTCTCAGTATGTCAGACTGTCACAGTGCCAACGAGCTGGCATCACAGCTGCTCTTAAGTAGTCTTCCTCTGGCTGGCCTTCTGATGATGATAGGCTCCCGTTGACGAGGTGGGCAGGTGGAAGGTAAGTCTCCGCCTCCGAGCACCAGCCAGACCTGTGACTGAGAACTGCAATCAGCACTCCATACTATGCAACAGCATATGACCGACAACTCCATCCATACTATAATATATATATGTATAAATATAATCGCCGTATAACATAATATTTATATATATATATAAATACCCCTTGTATAATATACAATATATAGAAATATAGTCACGGTCTCATATATAATACATATAAATATACAATCCTCGAGTATGTAACAACGTAAATAAGTAGTATTATGAAGTAGTGTAGAACTTTCTATCTATAAAAAAAAATACAGTTCTATCGATTTAGAACTGTCCTGGATCTCTTTTTAGTTTCTCAAAGAAACATAAATCATAACATGATTTGAAAAAAAAGGTATATAAACTGAAATAAAATATGTTATCACCTATAGTCCTATACAGTATAATTAATTCATAATTAAATGTACTTAATCTTGGACTGTAGTGATATTAATACTAAATCATGGTCAGAGTAATAGGTGTCTCTAATTTCTGTAATAATATTTTCACATTTACTAAAATATACATGATCTAAAATACTTCCGTAATCTGTAGTTGGATTTATGATCAATTGTTTAAAGCCTAATCTGGACATGAAGGTCTTTATACTTCCATCTTTCTCGCTATACAGGTCATCATTTAAATCTCCTAGTATCATAATAGAAGAAGTAATAGAGGGTAGATACTTTATCAAGTTTTCGAGAAATGTCTTTAATTTCAAAAGGTCAGTTTTAGGTGATCTGTACATAAAACAAAAAACAACAACAACATGATTAGAATACTTGGTTATCTACAACATGATTAGAGAAAAGAAGAGATGATACAAAGAAATATAATTATAATAATATGGTCAATTAAGTGGGTCCTAAACTTATGTTTGAAATTATTTAATGAAGTAGAATTAGATGAGATTGCTGTATACAGTAGGTGTTCCATAGCTGGCCCCCCCTGTATCTGATGGAGAACTGACACAGACCAGTACGGAACTTTGGGAGATGTAAATGATTTGCCTGTCTCGTATTGAAGTGGTGCACATCTCTGTTGAACTGGAAAAAGTCTTTAAATGACAAAGGAGATGAAACTGGCTGGTTTCAGTATGAATTGGGTATAACTCGACAGACTGCTTTAACCATTATTCCTGGATCATCTCTCAGCTCCTCTCCGTTCTATTCTTCTGAGTTGATCTCAGTTCTCTGTTCACTCCTTTGTTGTCCCCTCTATGTACGAAGCAGGCGTTGCGTGACATTAAGGGTTGCCCACCTGCCCCTGGCAGGTAAATAAAACTTTCAGACAGGTGGAGTCTGCTTTCAGGTTGCCTGACCGGGCAAGTACTTGTTTGAGAGGGGATGCATATATGCATACGTGTTCTACTCTTTCTAATATCTTGATTTCATTTTGAATTATTTTAATGGAAATATCTTCTTTTATAACAAACATCACTCCCCCACCTGTATTATATTCTCTGTCATTCCTGAATGTATTGTAATTCATGTTCATTTTTCCTAATTTAAAAGTAAGGTTATTATGTTTCTTTAAGTGTGTTTCAGTAAAAGCTATTAGATCCAACATTTCAAGTTGGGAATCTGAGTTCTTCTAAATGTGCTAAATAACCTCTGACGTTCAACAATCCAATTTTTAATGAATTAATGGTAATTGAAGTATCTTCCGTATAGCCGTTTTTTGGTGATTGAGGTAATATTATCATTTCTATCTCTACATTCTTATCCACCTTGATCTTTTTAGGATTGAAGTCAAGTATATATAGATCTCTTATCCTTTTCACTCTACTGAATGCTACATAGGCTTGTCCTGGGTTAAAATGTGAGCCCTTCATAGATACGACAATTTCTTGTATAGTTAAACCTTTAACCTTATGAATAGTTAATCCCCAAGCTAATGTCAATGGGAATTGAAACCTATTTGTTGATCCTGTTCTTCTGCCTAGTGCCTCCATGGTAAATTATGGTTTCGTGTCTATAGATTGGAACTGCTTCGGGGTAATGTGTTTTGTAGTTACTATTAGACTTTGCATTAAGACCAACATCTTTGTCTTGGAATGTAACGAGTATTACTGTAACATAGTCACTGTTGTTCCGAAAGTCAATATACTCAACAGAGCCTCTGATACCGTTGACTAATCCATCAGATTAGTCAACTGACGTCAGGGTATAACTGGTATAACTAGCTCTCAATGATGACGTAATAAAGATGTGGATTAAAGGACCCAATGCCAGGGTGTCGTCAGGGTATAACTGGTATAGCTAGCTCTCAATGATAACTAGCCAATGCCAGAATGTAATTGGTTTTCGATGGTGACGTAATGACGATATGTTTTAGTGTCGGGAGGATTAGAGGTAATGTTCCTATGTATATGTAATTTGTAAATTGATTAGCGGTATACTGTGGTTACTCTTGATGCGTATGCACCGTCCCAGCAAATTACGTCAGGGTATACTGTAACTGGTATAGGTAGCTCTCAATGATCACTAGCTCTCAATGATGACGTAATAAAGATCCCTGCTTTATTGTTTCATTGTTATGTTTTGCTTTTAATGTTGTTAAATCGGTAACTCCGATGTCTGTGAAAGGTGCTCTATAAATAAAATGTACTTACTATATATCCAGCATGATGCTCTGACAAGTAGGCCTAATAATTTTGGTAACAATTAAGATAGTGGACGATTGAGCATCAAAACGTGTGTGTGTGTGTGTGTTACATTTTCCATTGAGTGATGTCCCTATAGTGCCCACCTATCCTGTATCCATCATTTTGACTTTGTAATCATAATAATATTATAATTAATCTGTTTCTGAGATGTGATATGATGCCCGTGATAACATGTTTTTCTTCAGAATGGGCTGCAATTGTAATAAAGTATTAAAGAATGGATATACTCAAGTTAAGTAATGTACCTCAGTGTGTACTAAACTACAGTACAGTACAGTACAGTACAGTACAGTACAGTACAGTACAGTACAGTACAGTACAGTACAGTACAGTACAGTACAGTAGTACTAGGCTACGTTAGTTTCCACGACCACCACTGAATCCTAATGTTATTTGGTGTCAAATGGTTCGACCCCTACACGTGAAAAGTTTAAAACACAAGTGGCAGACAGTGGCATATTTTAAAGATGGGGTGGCGTGATTTTCGTGGCGTGATCAGGTCATTATTATTAGCCTATTTAAAAAAAAGTGTACAGTATTTGTTAAAATGTCATTTTATGTGGGCACCCCATCAGTTAATTGGTTGTCAGGCCGCTGGTTTAAGCTATTAAGTAAACCAGAGCGATGGGTTGAAGCAGCCGCGACTGTTTAATTACAGCCTGAGCGGCTGAGCCTGTCAGTCCCTCCGATCTATGGGATTTATTTACCAAAATTAAAAAATGAATGGGGAGGAGCAAAGTTATGACCACCATCATCACCACGGCAGGAGAGATGTGAGCCCCGTCCGTGAGAAAGCCCAGCGAGTTATGATTCTGTTACTGTGGGGATAACTCACAGTCAAATCCAGGCGCTGATGATCTCGTCATATTATGGCTTGGTGACACACTAGTTTAGTAAAGCCTGGTGACGCGAGGTTACTAGTTTAGCATAACAAAGCTACTCCCTCCCCCGGTGGTGGCTGCTCACCGCCCGGCGAACTAGAAAGCCTCGTATGGGGACTTGGAATCATACTCTATGCTTGGAATGGACAGATACCACCTCGGGTACCATTTTCACAAGAACCAACGAAGGAGGAATTTGTGTAAACTAAAGATTATTTTTTGCCGTTAAATTGCTTCCTGGTGAGTTAATTAATTTCAATCGTCACTGAATTTGGACAGCAGAGGGTCTCTGTTTTTATTTTATGTATTTATTTACCTTGGAAAGATATGTTAAGAAAGATGTTAAGACTTAAATGTCCCCATTTCTTGATGACAGTCTGACAGATGACAAAAAATAAGCACCAGTTATTTCTTGAACACAATCTTTGCATGGTTCTCATTTTGTTTGATCTGTTTGTGAAGTTGCTTACAGAACCAGAAACATGACGGTAAATATACATTTACGTTGTAGAGAGAAACAATACTGAGAGACTCGTGTTTGTGTTCCTTTCGTGTTAGTTTGTTTATAGCTTCGATCCTCCTGTTTATGCTTACCCTGATGATCCCTTGTGAAATAATTCTGTAGCGTTAAGACTTAAGAGCATCATCCATCCTACTGCAGCAGCTGCGGGAGTTGTATAAACTATAGGCTATAAAACATAAATTCATGTATCAGCATATGCTATGCTGTGCAAACTATAAAATAGCTTGTCCTTGACTTCTTGTCATACATTTTGTTTAAGCTTGGCTCACATTTGGGCTCTGTATACATTTACCTGGAATGACAGCCATGCCCTCCTTAAGGCAGCAGCATCCCATTCCCATTCACACGGTTTGGTTGGAACATTTAAAACAACATCTAGAACGCTCCTACTGTTGTAACTTGTACACGTGCCACACTGTTCACTCATTCAGGCAGGTCCTCTTTTCTAGCTTCTGCTGTGTGTTTTGAGGTGGGCAAGTGAATGCACTGCTGATTGAACATGGTCATTCTGCCATTAATTTGACTGTATTTCATTCAGTCAATTGGAATTTATCTACAGACCAGTAATTATAATCATAGTATATACTGTATGTTTTTCCTAATTGCTCTGACCTCACAAGATTTTGTACATTGACCTACTTGACATACTGTAGTTTTGTTTTGCCATATTTGTGCTTGTCTTAACACGACTTCTCCATTAGAATTGACAGTTTGCCTTGCCTAGTTCAACCCCTGTTTTTCTGGCAGTGAAATACCATTGCAGTGCTCCCTGTGCGTAGTCTTTGATGAATGGGGGACTGCATCCATTGATCAATGGGACATGGATCCAAGGCCATGGCTCAGGAGTCAGGACAGCTCCCAACATAGTATATTAGTTATCAGCACACAGGCAGCTTCGTAGTGCTAGTAATAGGCTTCTGGCACACGCACACAAGCTTCTAAACAGACATCCCAATCACACCTTTACCTAAATTACATGTCAAGCACACAGGGTGACTTAGCTCTGGTCCATGCAACGCATTAGAGCTATGGACCAGAGCTAAGGGAGACTGTGCGTCCAGACTCAGCCACAGTGGTGTTGCTGTTATTTAGGGGCGGTAGCCCCTCCTATATACAGGTTTAATGTTTGTCTTTAGTTCAATGTTTGTTTTAACAATGAAGGGAAAATTGACGTCATCTTGTCCCTAACACAAACATTAAATGCCATTAACAATAAAGAGAATTTAATGTTTGTTTGACACAGTTTGTTTTACATCATACATGGGCAACTGGCGGCCCGGGGGCCACATGCGACCCCCACCATCACTTAATGCGGCCCGGTATTTGTATTTAGTTCATAAAGTTAACATAACTATAACAAAATGCATTTGAAATTAAATGAAAAGGTTACTTTTCAGGATTCCAATTCAAAAATAGCAAAAAAAAATATTCAGGATTTCAATTCAAACTTAGCAAAATTAGCTGATCTACAAGCTCAAAACGCATCGCACTGCGACGCGTTTTGAGCTTGTAGATCGGCTATTTGTTGTAGGGCCACTACATCATCATTACATCACCTAATCATAGCAACATGAGTTAGAACATTTATAGCTGCTCCAAGCTATACCGAATTCCCTCCTCGATGTTGTAAGATGATGAGAGCGCCCCTCACTTCACAACACAGGTGTGATTTGTTTTGGCACTCAGGCACCCAGTCAAATACAGTAGATCACCATCTCCTGTCTCTTTCCCACCAAAACTTAAATTACTCAAACATTGCGCATACAGTCAAAAGCCATTTGTTTTCTATCTCTCTCACTGTTTTTTCTTTAACTCTAGGTTGTTGGTGCCACCGTAATCCCCACCATGGTGCAGAAGTACCAGTCACCTGTACGGGTGTACAAGCATCCATTTGAGCTTGTGATGCTGGTAAGTGTGTGTTTACCTGTATGCAGAGTTCTGACCTCTACTACATGATTATTAATGCATGGCACAAATGGGGAGTTATGTAATCATGATGTGTGGGCGGTTCAGAGAGACCACCTTCAGACAGAATTGATTGAGCAGTGTGCGATTTTCTCTGACAGAGGCAAGTGCCACTGCTGTGGACAGACCCCCCAGAGATTAAAATTGGGTGCATTTTGCATCCCAAAACGCAGTTCATAGTTAAGGGACGCAATAAAACAACAACCTCTGCATCCACGGGATGCACTACTGTAATGTACTGTTTTTTGTTGTTGCTATCTTTAGTTATAATAATCATTTCTTCTTCTGTTTTCTACATGAATATAACCACATTATAACCATATAAAATGAAATGGGAGTTAAATACTGGAATTTGTAAAAATGGCAAAATATGACTCCTAACGTCGTTGAAGTGGACCCCCCTGAGAGTATACAAACGTGGGACATTGTGTAGGCCTATGCTGTTTTTGTCATAGCCAGGACATATAGCATTGATGATGGTAGACTACATCATTGACTTCACTGGCTTCTTTTGGGCAGTTTGCTATGAGCTAATTGGTGTTTTTGTCATAGCCAGGATGTATAGCATTGATGATGGTAGGCTACATCATTGACTTCACTGGCTTCTTTTGTGCAGTTTGCTATGAGCAAATTGGGGTGTTTGTCATAGCCAGGACATATAGCATTGATGATGGCTACATCATTGACCTCTGACAGATACGGGAGGTGAAAGTTCAACAGTTTAAAGCCTCTTTCAAATATGGAAAATGTCTGAGAATCAGGTCGTCAAAACCTGGCTCGCCTGAACGATATCAGCTGGTGGGTTTTTGTTCATATGAAAAAGTGTACGTCTGCAAACTGGTTTCTCGAGTTGCTTGCAATGTAAACATGGAAACTAGCAGCGTGCTTGCTTGGATGAACTGGCTTTCCTCCGCTCCTTCCTCCTCTGTCGTGTCGAGGACACACAAATTAATTCTGCACCATCTAGCATGCATCCAGCTGGATCTTAACACAGGGTCATCATGACAGCCATGGACATTGTTGAGTGAGGTGTGTGCCCCCTGTGCACTCAACCCCTGCCTGCACAGACAACCAGGCTCTTATATTGAACAGTGGTTCCACAGCGTTGGGCGGCTGTAGTCCACTTGTGGCGTTAAAGATTCTGTGCTAGGTCAGGCTTTTGGTGAACGTTGACTCGGCTACTTCTATTCTCTGTGTGGGACATGTACCTGAGTGTGAAGGGTGCAGCAATAGAAGATTTCCTGTCTTTGTTTTAAATAGCCTAGTCATTTCTTCTTTTTTCCCATTCCCTTCACCCATCTTTTCTTTTCCCTTAATTCCTAGACTCTCACCATTTCTTACCAGTCCTATAGTGCTGCCTGGTAGATGGAAAGGATGTCATGGAGTCTCCAGACTCTCCTGGTATATTCTTAGAACCATTTGGTGTGGAAAAAACCCTCTCACCTCGCTACAATGACTTCTTGATGCTGCTGGTACTGGTATGGGAGCTGAGTGGAGAATGAATGCTTAACTGTACTTGAGTGGCACTAACATATCAGTGGCATAGTTTGTGTCACACACCGCTACTAGAAGGCCTCTTTTGCACAGTGGTATGAAGAAAGTTTATAGTTTAGGAGGTCTTACTTGTGTCAGTTCTTTCAGAAAATGCCAATTCTTAAAGTGATAGCTTTTTTTGGTCACAGATTCTAGTAGATGTAGACATTGTATGCTCTCATGCCCCGATGAAGAAGGCCAGTCTGTGAAAAATATGCTAAAAGTATCTTTGATATGATAGCATAATGAATTCATGCTCTATTAGTCAAGTAATCATGAATGTTTTGACCTCATCTGGCGGCCTATCAGTTAGGCTTACAGTGAGTGTGAAAGTTAGCCTGATGAGCTGTGATTAAAACAAGCAATTAATCCATTGCATGATATCGGTTTGTCTATGTCAGACAGTGTACGTGTAAACTATTTGCACTCCTGGCTAGATTGACTGGTTAACATTGACCACTCAGTGTTTAATTTCCAAACAGCACACATTAGATTGTAGACAGGTGCTGCTTCAGTGCTTACAAGGAAATCGACTTTCTTCACCTGGACTGATATGGGAAATGGGAACGTTATATAATATATCCCCTTTACTGTAGGCTAGATTTAGCATGTCTATAAATAGGAGGCTCTGGATTGTTACACCTGGGGCTATGCTGAGGGTAGAGAACGGCAAGAATAGTAAATCACCACCCACCCTGGCACCCTCACATGGGCTCTAAGCTCACTCACTAGTCACTTCTGTCACACAAGCTTTGTGGATGGAATCCATTTGGTTTGGGTGCAATGGGCCCATTATACCTCTCATTAAATGGAACAGAAGATGCAGACGAGGGAACGTTTCAACACAGACTGTTGCACTTGGTCAAAAATAGCATGAAATAACGATTGACTCGCAATCTGTTGAGAACCAGTAGGCTAATTAGCGGGTGACTAAATTAATGTGCCAGGAGCAGAGGTTCACAGCCTCACAGGTTCTGTCCCGTCTTGTGGCCCTCTCTGCGGGGGAAAAAACTATTTTTGCAGACACTGACTCCAGTGGAGAGACATCATGGTATGTCACAACACTTTCTCGTTCTCATTATTGAAACTCCCTGGAAATGGTGTGTCACAACACTTTCTTGTTTTGAGAATTGCTTGAGAATTTCCCCTTTTATACTTCCTCAATTGTGAGTCAATGATGGACAATGATGACAATTTCACAGCGCAACCTTTCTTTGCGAGTTGTTGAGCTGAAATAATTTAGACCATAGACATAAACCTATCGCTGCACAGTATATAAGACAGAATTATTTGTGCAGGAAGGCCTGCCATTTAGTTTTAATTGTCATTCGTCATTTCCTGTTTAAAGGTTTCCTAGATATTTGCCAGTAATGACTTCTCTCTTTCTTATGTTGGGGGATTATGTTTGACGTTTTCTCTTTGAGGAATTTGGTGTTCTCCCTCTCTTTAGTCTGTTGTTTGGAAATCTGTCAGTTCTTCGCTCCTCTAAACACATTCCTCCCGTCTAGATGAAATGCACTCTGTCTCTCTTTGAACTTGGTCTGAAAGAGCTGCTCTGTTCACTAACTAGAGAATAATTTCAATGTATATCTAACATGGCTGTCACTGGAATAGATGGAATACCTATACAATGAAACTATGAGTATACTATACACTAGACTAGAGTGCTATGTCTACATATATGCTATATCTAAATGACATAAGTTTAGCCTTTGCATATGCCTGTAAGGTCACCGAGGCTAGTGCAAGTGCTGCGGGCTAAGATGGAGTCTGAAGAGTCTTTATGAGCTAGTGTACTCAAGGCCAATATTAGAATGAATCCAATAATTCATGTTCCAGTTTGACTGCTTCTCAGTAGCTTTTCAGCCGGAGGGCAAATTAAATTGCCAGTTGATTTTCTTCTCCTAAATTGTAGTTATGTAATTCTTAAAATAAAACTTGGACTGGATTTGTTCCCCCTGTTAACCTCACTTCAGTGCACATTTTAAGTGTTAGACTATAGCCTAAGTAGTATGTGGGATCTACAGTATAATGCACAACCCAAAATGAAGGAACAGTGAAATAAATGCATGCAAGCATGCATGCAAATTACTCTGGTCTTTACTCTTTAATAATCATCTAATCTGTCGAGGAAGTTGACCTTTTTAATATATTTTTTTAAGAGGGAGCGATCGGAAGGAAGTCCAGCAACAATGTGGTTATCGACAGGCCCTGCCCAACTCACCCACCCCCTCCCAACCCAGTCGCCACTGCCCCTCGACATCACCCGGCATGTCTCAATAACAGGAAGTGTACTCTATTCTGTTGTTGCTATTACTGCAGTAGTCTGCTTGCATAGCCCATGATCGACAGCTCCTCAGGGAGTAGCAGAGGAATGTAAAAAACACAACCAATCATTCAAAGTTCAAACTATTATCTCAGTTCCCGGGAGAAAGGTCATGGTGGTGGAATGCATCCACTGACGCAGGAGACTTCACCATCCGTGGAGGAAAAAAATCAACCTGTGTTGATTGTACAGTAAAACAGCTGGGGCGTCTTGAGTGACTGAAAGCCAACACCATACAGAAAGATATGTGCATTGTGCTCATTGTAATTCATTGCGGGAGAAATGGGTAAAGTTCCTGAGTCTAAATACTAGGACTGAAAAAACAGAGCGTTCCATGCCAGTGTGATGCCTGACTGACATCTGGGTATTATCAACAATAGCGGAAATGTACTTCTTAGTCAAATCCTCTTTACCACCATCATTCGCCAGGACAATTATGGCTTTACATATAGCATACCCTGACTATACACTGTCACACAGACACACCACTCATTTTCTTTTTATTTATTTTCAAAATCAAGTGGATTTGTTGACTAAAGCCCTTTTAATGCTGAAACGCATTATTTAATAATGGTGTTTACAAAAGTGCCCAGATGAGTGACCTGATATTAAAATCTATGCGGTGACAGTAGTAGAAGGGAGTAGAATTTAATTGTGTGACACATGGGCAACACTGTGAACAGGCAAGATAATTAGGGGCTAAAAGAAAGTCAGTGGCAGAGATTATGTTAGCCACTTATTCAGTTTAGCCCCCTGCCCCTGTCTAGTCACTCGACTGCCAACGAGTGACATCATTACAGATTTCATAATAATATCCGTTTCGTCTTCTGGCACCCCAGTGCCAGAAGAAACAGGGCCCCCTGTTTCTTCTGGCAGAAACATACAAGGTGGTACTGTAAAAAAGTACAACCGTCAGTACAAGTGGTGTCAAGTAGTTGGACTTCGGCAAATTTACTTTTAAACAAGTTGGGTTAGTTTGTATAATTTGGATGTCTAGTAATAGTTATTTTGGCTGAAAATCAGTTCTGGCAAAGTGACATGGTCAACAGTCGTACAAGGAAGTTAGTAGTATTTTAGTATTTATTTATTCAGCACAGTATAAACAATACAGTGAACATACAAATATAAGAAGGGTAAAGTGCTTATACGAGGCCTCTACCTACGGTATGTAAAACACAATGAAACATTGTACAAGAAATATAGAATATCCAGAATACATGATTGCAGTATATAAAACAAGAACAAAACAACAACAACATGATTAGAATACTTGGTTATCTACAACATGATTAGAGAAAAGAAGAGATGATACAAAGAAATATAATTATAATAATATGGTCAATTAAGTGGGTCCTAAACTTATGTTTGAAATTATTTAATGAAGTAGAATTAGATGAGATTGCTGTATACAGTAGGTGTTCCATAGCTGGCCCCCCCTGTATCTGATGGAGAACTGACACAGACCAGTACGGAACTTTGGGAGATGTAAATGATTTGCCTGTCTCGTATTGAAGTGGTGCACATCTCTGTTGAACTGGAAAAAGTCTTTAAATGACAAAGGAGATGAAACTGGCTGGTTTCAGTATGAATTGGGTATAACTCGACAGACTGCTTTAACCATTATTCCTGGATCATCTCTCAGCTCCTCTCCGTTCTATTCTTCTGAGTTGATCTCAGTTCTCTGTTCACTCCTTTGTTGTCCCCTCTATGTACGAAGCAGGCGTTGCGTGACATTAAGGGTTGCCCACCTGCCCCTGGCAGGTAAATAAAACTTTCAGACAGGTGGAGTCTGCTTTCAGGTTGCCTGACCGGGCAAGTACTTGTTTGAGAGGGGATGCAACCGTCTATAAACACAGCACAAGATATCTGTCTAAACATCCTGAATGTTGCCAGAGCGCTCTATCTTCTGGTCTGTGGAATGTAAAATTAGAGCACTGTTTACCTGTAATGTGCTGTTGTCACAAGTGCCTCTGAGACCTTAGTGTCAACTCATGCCAGGTGTTGGTCACTGAAATGGTGCCAGTGTGAGAACAAGGCCTTTGGCCAGCCTAATGAAATACACACTCATCACATTGATGCCTGTAAGGTTTGGCAGGGCACCACAGCACTGGGTTGTATTGTTTCTCTTTGCTGGGTGGGTTGCATACCTATTTCAGAAACATCATCATAGGCATTGTAGGCAAATTATATATTTTTTTAAATGGCAAAAACCCATTGTGAGCTTATAGATGGACTCTTTTTGCTGCACAACACAGCTGTAAAACAGTTATAAAATGGGGCTTTAGTGATCAACTATACCACAACAAGCCCATCAACTCATGAAAATGGAAGGTACGACAAGGCTGTCCTCTATCCATGGCATATTTTGAATTGTGAAATGTCATTGTGTATTGTTTGTTACGTCTGTACCAATATCACCAAGACAAATTCCTATATATGCCTTATTACTCTACTTTATGATTTAGTTAAGATTTGGTTAAGATTATAATCACTTACTTAAAGGTAAGGTAAGAACAATTTGTATTTGTCGGTTGCTGTTTGTAAACACAAAGTTGTCTCCTTGTCCCCGGTGCAACAAGACCATAGGGCACACCTGCTGCTAAAAGATTGATGCCCAGAAACAGACTTAGTTTTTTGCTAAACTAGTTCAGGTCCTTAGTACCTCCCATTTCTGTCAGTTAATATAGGTCACACACGGAAGATTTTGTAAATAATACATTTCAAAATACATTTGTGCATTGATTGATTTTTGAGTCTGATTTGACTCCCCACAGCTCAGGAATTAGTAGTTCTGCGTATGCCAGGCTTACATGTTAATTGACAAACCATGTCCTGACCCACTTCTACTCAGGCCTGGTTAAGGCTTGACAGCCCAGTTCTCTGCATGGCCCTGAAGTGCTTTACCCCATTGTTGCTCTTAATCTGCACATAAGCCTCTTGCATCACTCGTACCTCTAAAATACCGCCACATTCTAAGCAATTTGTTAATCCTAGCCTCTATATTTTTGACCTGGGTGATGGTTAGTGATTGATTAATGTGATTATTACTCACTTTCTCAGTATTTGTCTCTTTAGATTCTGGTTGAGAATCTTCGCTCAAATGTTATGAATCAATGAATCTCTCTGGGCAACTCCTGCTATATCAATTCACGTATTGCAGCACACACTGTCTACGAAGAAAGAGACATTTCTAGGGCTGTCACGATTATTAATGTAAGTTAACGATTAATTGTCACACACAATTGGGGTTTTTTCATTGAACATTACATTTTTTATTTCTGTTTGCCTTTTAGGCTTCGTAATCACAAATTGCACAGGCAGATATGACATAACGTAAATATACATACAAATCACTGACACATAAGAAATCACTGACACCTTTAATAGTTATTTTCCAACATGGGAATGATTGCCAATTATGCAAAAAATAATTGTGATTATCTCAAATAATTGCGATAATTGCATAATTTAGATGATTATGTATTGACCGGCCTAATAATGGACTGCAGTGGGAGAAGGATATACTGTATCTTTCTGCAGGCTGCTAGGAGCTGCATTGATCAAGCCGACCATGACTTTGACTATGCAGCGCTGCAAGATATTAACGGAAATGTTAAACCTAATTATTTTTGTTAGATATCAGAATCTCGCTTATTAAGAATGAGTGGATGTTTTCATAGAACATTGTTGGCATATTGCATTAATTCAGCATATTGCATCAACATCTCAATTATTTTCAAAGCCACTGACATGAAATGCAAGAATGTTTCATGGCTGTTAAATGGCTATGAGTTGTAGGCAATATAAAATCATCATTTAAGATTGTACATGATGCCCTGGTTCTGTGTGGCTCCGTGAAACCGCATAATGATTCTGCCGCTGAATTCATTCAGGTTTAAGGACACTCTTTCTCTCAGTCTCTCTCTCTCTCTCTCTCTCTCTCTCTCTCTGCAAGGTCGAGATGCTGCCACAGTGACATCCCTCCCCCACTCTCCTTGGCTCTGTGGTGACACGCACATACGCACAATGTGTGCACACGCCTACCCACTTATACAATGACCTGTAGTGTATATTTGCATCCATATTGTAAGGTCTGCCTCAGCAGTGTGTGTAGTGACTCATATTACATAAATAGGGAATGTACTAGGAGGTGACGTGAATGAAGGAGACTTGATATATATTCGTGTACATGCTTGACACTGTGTTCCTTTTACTATTACGTTTCTTTAATTCTTTAGTATTTACCAGTAACCTACACTTTTGATCCTTTTTTTAGCCTAATTTCTAATTTGTCTATCATAGGTCTTGCTTGAAAATGTGTTTGTTTTAGGTATAGCCACACCATTGTTCGATGAAATGTAAGTTAGGCAATAGGCATACAACCTGAGCTGTATAACTGCATTCACATGCTTGGTTGGACGACCTTATGAACACATCCTCTCCTCGCTGCCTTCCATTGTTCATTGCTTGCTATTGATGCAAGCTTTCCTGGAACAAATGAGTTGCTCAATGAAGCCGCTGTAGCATTTAGCATCATTACTAATAATTTAATTTGTTGTAAGTGAGGATATGATTTATACAGATTCTCATAACTCAGTGGTGTCACTACTAGACACTTCTAGTGAATTGAGCTGCTCTATAGCAGGGGTTCTCAACGTTTTGGGCTGGGGACGCATGGAAATGCTTTGGCCATGTCTCACGACCCCTCCCCTTGGCCTGTTTGGTTACAGGCCAAATGCTTTGGCCATGTCTCACGACCCCTCCCCTTGGCCTGTTTGGTTACAGGCCAAATGCTTTGGCCATGTCTCACGACCCCTCCCCTTGGCCTGTTTGGTTACAGGCCATGTCTCACGACCCCTCCCCTTGGCCTGTTTGGTTACAGGCCAAATCTTGCATTTTTATCTTAACCACATTAACCCTGGCGTCCATATTTTTGACAAATTTGTTCAAAGTTTTAAAAATAAATTAAATTGCAGATCTACAAGATCTGGTATTTTCGCTATACTCTTGTACAATGAAGTATCAATTCTAGGGCTTAAGTGGTTAAAGGATTATGGGCTGTAGAACACTTTGAAGAGATTAGGGGAGAGCCGAGAAATAACATCCCTGCAGGTGCAGGGGAATATGTGGTTCCCGAAAGCGAGGTCCCTCTCTTAACCACTGGACCATCACTGGACACACACTCCTGATTGACTCAGAAGAGCATTCGGTAGTTGCCAGATGGGCTTCGTGCCTTCGTACTGCTTTCAGCATCCTGAGTGTCGCGTGCGCGCGCACACACACATCCACTCATGCATGCATAAACTAGCCCTGCAGTGCAGCATATGGCATGCTAATACAATTTTGTATTAATTAATATATTTATATAAAATGCTTATGGATCTATATTTCTGTGTTGACATGGGCCAATCCCCAGCCCCCACATTTGCTGTGCGAGTTAATTGTGCCATTGCAATGCATTCTGTGGTGAAATCTTTGGAAGTAGTGAAGTGGGTGTTGAGGCATGTGCAGAGACTAAAGGATGCATTTTTAACGGCATTAAATCAAAAATGTGTTCTTTGTCCAATTGTGTATCAAGCCTCCACTTGGATCAGATGGGACTCATAGCAGATCGAAGGACAAATGAAAGAGTCTGCAAGTGGGTCATACCTTGCCCTATCTAGCATGTTAACAAGAGAAATCAACACAGAAATACAGTGACACTGGATTCAAATCCAAGTTTGTGTTGCAGGCAGTTTTCACCAGCACATTCACTGCATCAATGCAATGATCATATGAAATCGGCGTGGCTGGATTTGCATCTGTTTGCATCCTGCATTCCTGCCTACCTGTAACTGGTCCCACGATGAGGCATAATCTTTTTCCTCCATCACACTCTACCTTTTACATATCAGGATCACAGTCAGGCCCCAAGGCCTCAAACAGTGATGTAAATGGGTTTTCAATGTAATAAGTCCCGGTATGCAGGGATGGTCTTTTAGATGAGTCCCAGGGACATTTTATGAGTTTTTACAAATTGCAGCATTTAACTCTCATTTAATTTTATATGGTTATAATGTGGTTATATTCATGTAGAAAACAGAAGAAGAAATTATTATTATAACTAAAGCTAGCAAAATAAACTAGAATAAAAAATAGTACATCCCGTGGATGCAGAGGTCGTTGTTTTATTGCGTCCCTTAACTATAAACTGCGTTTTGGGATGCAAAATGCACCCTATTTTAATCTCTGCATTTGACTGCGAAACAACTGCACCCATTTCCAAGATACAGTTGTTTTGTTTTGTCTTATCTTTATCTCTATAATGAACACTATCTCATTAATCTGAACGTTTAATTTAACATTTTCTTGTTATTCTGCTTTATCTTCTTGAATGCTGTGATTTTGTATTCTACTGTGATTTCATTGCCACGTTGAGTATACTGAGGGAGCTATGGTGCAGCTGTACAACGTAGGCATATGTTCTATTGGTGTTATAACGCCCTGCACTGCTCTAGCTGCTTCTTTTAAAAACTTTCCAATCCATTGTGTCCTTGTGTCCCTGTCGGGTTGCAGTCTAAAGCTGTGTAACTGGTTGGCCCGGCTACAGTGAACAGGGAGTTTGAGGCACAAGATGCATTATACTTAGGATCTTTTCCGAATGGAAAAGCTTCATGTACTTCAGCCTTGTGAACTGTTCAGCCTGAATGTAGTCTGTTCTTAAAGAAAAACAAATTTCTGCCAGTTGTTCTTCTCTTCTCTGCATTAGAGTCAGTCAGTGGAACCCCAACAATCTCCTGCTGTCTGCTCAGTGCTCGGTAACATTACTCCCTCTCTGTCCCAACACTCGCATGATGACCCAGTTTGGGGTTTATTGCGTTTAACTTTTTCTCTCTGAAATGAGAATGCAGAGGAATTTCTCACCTCAAATCCAGCTCTGACAATAATCAAATTCATAATCTGGTCTGGTGTATGCAAGGTCATAATCAACAAGATTTTTGTGTATCATGTTTAGTTTTATTTGAAGTATTTGCAGGTTGGTTATTTTTGTGCCATAAATGAAAAAAATATTGATTCCCTACGGTTAAGTTCAGTTATAACAACGCTAGCACTTTGCTCTGAAATGTGGTCTCATCCTGAGTATCAGTTCAGAGAGTCTGCAGTATCCTAATATCTTGGTGTTGAATGAAAGTGACCTAGGGCAGCCAATCCAATCTTGTATTGGCATGCTGAAACTACTAGACAATGATCAATCAATCAATTGCTTCTTAACCACTTGACCGTGGTGTATGTGACCGGGCTAATGTGTGATCCCGAACCCCCTAATGATTCCCTAACAGGTTGATCAATGCCTTTGTTTGGAGCCATATCTCTGACAATGGGGTGCGCCTCATTTATCAATATTTAGTGCTATATAAGTGGATCACAGACAAACAAGTCGCTCTTATAGGGCTCTAGCTTAGCTCAGGTGGTGAAACTATTTATGTGGCCAGCAAGACTTTTTCTGCCAGTTTTCGTAATATGTTTTTGAGACAATGCACCTGCAGTCAAACCAGGACAAAGAACGGCGCAACAGTTTGCCCTATTCTGTATATTAGAATGATTGTGAAAATGCTGTTAGTATTGGCAGATAAATTACTTTAAATTAATTTGTGCAAGAAAGAACGTTTCTTTGCTTAAAGCCAAATGTTTAAAATAACGACTTGGGTCTTTTGTCTGTAAAACAACATTGCTTATGTAGCAATGTTTCAAATGTTTTTGTAAGCATAGGCTTATGTACTATTAATTCATTTTCTGCTTGCTAAGTTCTCCTTTCAGATGAGTCCAACTGTGTTTTGTCATGAAAAATCAGCATGACCACAGAATACCAATATCAGGGTGCTTTGTTGCTTTGTTTGTTTTTGACATGGCTTGACGAACAAGCTTTTCTGTGTCCTTAAGATCTTAATCATGAAATTGCTTATTGCCCTCAACCAAAATGTTTCCACTTTCCCAGATGCCAGAAAAACCTGATGATAAAAATAGCGGTGGCTGACCTCTGGTCAGCTTGTTACACAACCAACTAAACTACACTACATGGGGCTACTCTACATATAGTGTTTGAGTCCTGAGTCAGTCAGTCATGTATACTACAACTGTTTTCATAATCTGTGTTTTTACTACTTCTCAGTTGGCGAATTGGTCATAGTTACATAGTGGCTATTTTCATATTCATAATTGGCTATTCATCAAGTGAACAGGCAATTCTGAATTTTGCATTACATAACAAAAGTGCTGCTAGCCAGGCTTCATGTCACATTTATAGCAGGCCAGATCTTGTATAGCTGCCTCTCTGTAAGATCAACACAGTCTTTCCTTGTAGTACATAGAATTTCGCGGGCCTCCGGCCCGCTCATCCTAGCGCCATGCGATACGCAAATGGGAAGAAGGCAATGGCAACCCATGATGTTTTCATTTATGCATTTGCTTGGAAAGCGCAAAGTTGCCAAGCTGGCTGAGTGGCCTTGTTTGTTTTTGTGTATTTGCGTATGAAAGCGAGCATGGCAAGGCGCAGGACAGTGTTGTGTTCTTATTTTTTATTATTACATGGATTAATATTCTGATGTACTGTACTGTACTCTGTACTGTTGATATTATAGTTGTTATTAGTGTTGTGTTCTTATTTTTTATTATTATTATGATTACATGGATTAATATTCTGATGTACTGTACTGTACTCTGTACTGTTGATATTATAGTTGTTATTAGTGTTGTGTTCTTATTTATTATTATTATTACATGGATTAATATTGTGATGTACTGTACTCCGTAGCGTTTTGTGGCGTGTGTGTGTGTGTGTGTGTGCGTGCCATTTCAGCTGCATCGCGAGGCGATCCAAAATTCCCCCACAGCGCACGCACACACACACCCACACACACACACACACACACACACACACACACGTGCGTTGTACGCAGCTGTTTTGTGTTGCAGCGCGTTGTTGGCGCGTGTGTGTGTGTGTGTGTGTGTGTGTGTGTGTGTGTGTTGTTGTTCTTATCCATATATGCGCCTCGGTTCGTCCCGTTTGTACCACGCCAGGTGTCTTTCCCCTTTCCCACTGTTCCTGCCAGCCTGCTGTTATTTCCCTTTTGATGATCGATCTGCACTCGTATGCTCCTATTGCTACATTTATGTCTATTTCCCTACCTAGCGACTTTTTTGCTGCCCTATCTGCCATTTCATTCCCTTCCACCCCCACATGGGCTGGTACCCAGAGGAAACCTACTTCCCCTCCTACTTTCTCGATGTTAACAACTCTCGTGGTCACGTGGTGGGCTTTGAGCAAATGGGAGAGGGAATGTAGTGTCGCCAGGTCCTTTGCCAGGTCCGCGTATTGTAAGTGAGTGGTAGTGTGTGTAAGTAGCGTGTTGAATGGCATTTTTTCTGTGCTTGTTTTCATAGACGTGGCAACAAATTAGCAACAGTAGCCAATGGGAAAAAAGGATGCAGTGTTGCCAGGTCCGCGAGTTTTAAGCGTGTTGTAGTGTGTGTGAGGAGCGTGTTGTTTTCTGGGCTTGTTTGCATAGACCTGGCAACAGTGTTCCGTGGCCCGTGTGTGAGTGTGTGCGTGCGGGGGTGTCGGTGCTTGTGGCGTGTTTGTGTTTATTATTGATATTGATATTGTTTGTGAGTCTGGACGGGAGCCGGCTTTAGTGGCAGTGCAATGACAATTCTTACGCGGGTGGTGTTGAGTGTGGGCGTGCGGCGCGACATGAGGAGATAGCCGTGGATCGACGCGGAGGGTAAGTCTGTGACGTCTTAGTGGTCTTAGTGTGTTGTTGCAGTGTGTGTTGCAGTGTGTCAGTGACGTAGTAGTTGGTGACTTTGGGTCCCTTTTCCTGGTTTGGGTACACCTTTTCAAATGTATAATAGATACTGCACACACTAACACAGGGCTACTCAACTTTGGATGGCCCAGGGGCCACTCAGCAAAATGCCAGAAGTCCAAGGGCCGCAAGCCCAGGGGTGAAAGTGGCTTTCCTTTCTTACAGGATCTCCCAGAAATTTCATTCTGCGGCGACACCAGGACGCGCCGCAAAGCGGCGCGGCCAAAAAAATTTTGGGGTTTCTAACCCCACAGTACCCCTGAAATGCATAGAAAACTGCTTTTTTTTGGCACAGCCAATAAAAAAATTGGGGGTTCAAACCCCACAGTACCCCTGAAATGCATAGAAAACTGCTTTTTTTTGGCACAGCCAATAAAAACATTGGGGGTTCAAACCCCACAGTACCCCTGAAATGCATAGAAAACTGCTTTTTTTTGGCACAGCCAATAAAAACATTGGGGGTTCAAACCCCACAGTACCCCTGAAATGCATAGAAAACTGCTTTTTTTTTTTGATGATAGCATCCTTATTTTTAAAATCGGCAAACAGTGACTCACTCGCGTCCAGCCAACATGTTTTAATGAGCTCTCCTTCAGTGAAAGGTCTTTTGCTTCTCGCCACATTCCACGCCACTTTGTATGACGCCTCTGTAATTCTGTCACTCTCTTTACAGCTGACTCTCAGCGTGTTTTGTTGCCCACGTAAGGCTGCAATAAGTGAGCGTATTTTATCCTTTCTTATGTTGGTACCTGGTGGGTATTCGTCACCGAAATCCCCGTGAAGTGTGGTATGGTGACGCTTAATATTGTCACGTTTTGCGACTGCAATTGGCCTCTGACAAAGGAGACACACTGGCTTGTTGTTTATTTCCACGAATGCAAACTCTTCTTCCCACTTCTCCTGAAACACTCTGTGCTCATCTGCTAGTTTTCGTTTCGCCATGTTGCTGCAGCCTGTTTACATGCAGCCTGTTTTGTTTGCGCGCCCTGTGACTTGTTGTGCACTCACTTCCTCGTATGACGGCGCTGCGTGCCGAACGCGAGCCGATCTACAAATTATCAACGCGTTGTGGATACACTACTTGTGGACTTGTAGATCGACATGAATGAAGACAACTCGCCCACTTTTTGTCAGGTAGAGTAGAACAGCTCAATAGCTTACACATGATCGCCCTCTTGTGGTTAGAAACGCTAGAAATATTTTTTCTACATGCAAAAATCTTTGTATTGGCATTATCATGACGGGCCGCACAGATCTGTTGGTCGGGCCGCATGCGGCCCGCGGGCCGCGGGTTGAGTAGCGCTGCACTAACATAACATGAAGTTATGTATCCCTGCAATCCTGCTAAAGTGGTTTTACCTATACAATTCTCTTATTTTATTACAACAATGTTTTGCATTATTATGATCTATTGTATTGGTTTTGCAGAACATGCCACCAACATTTCACTGCTTGTACATGAGTGAGTGACAGTGTGAAATGCTATCTAGCACTAAAAAATACATTAAGATAATATACATTTGCAGAATACCTGAGCACGCCACGGTGGTGAACGACCCATAATTTACGAAAGCCTTGACTAGTTACAGACTTCGGTGAACACAGCGTAGAAATAGAGAATGGCTGCCAAAAAGCTTTCAAGGGAAGACAGAGTATGCACCCACTGCACACAAAATGTGGTGCAAACAGAGCTACACTTTTTAACCACCTGCCCACTATAATTCAGAGACAGATTACATACACCCAAAGTAAGTTTGAAAACATGACGCAACGACAAAAGAAAAAGAAACTCCCGTACCTACTGGGAGAAGTGCAACAATGTGCGAACACTGCAGCAAGATTTGTAAACTCTTGCGATAAAAGAAAGTTAGCCAATGACAAATAACCACCCTAAAAACGACTAACCATGCGCGTCTGTACCAAGTAGACCTCTAGGCCTACTGCACATTGTGTGTGTGTGTGTGTGTGTGTGTGTGTGTGTGTGTGTGTGTGTGTGTGTGTGTGTGTGTGTGTGTGTGTGTGTGTGTGTGTGTGTGTGTGTGTGTGTGTGTGTGTGTGTGTGTGTGTGTGTGTGTGTGTGTGTGTGTGTGTGTGTGTGTGTGTGTGTGTGTGTGTGTGTGTGTGTGTGTGTCAAAAAGGGAAAAAGGGGCTGCACACTCCAGGGAACCAAGACGGACAACTTACTGCATCAACTTATTTATTAGCACGACGTGTTTCGCTTTGAGCTTCATCAGGTGCTTTAAATTGTGACTCAGTCAGACTCAGGATCAACCCTCAGACCTTTGATTGTGGATCAGATCCTGTTGGAGCTAGGTGGAGATATCCTGGATAGGTTGTAACTGTAAGGAACCTCAGTTAGTGTAAACAAATCACTCAATTGCGTAATGTATTGGTTTAGCTGTGAACTTGAAATTAGAATGACGGGGAAACCAATATTTGTGCTTGAAGTTGGTTCTCTTGGAGCTGCACAGCTCTATATAGTGGGATATACTGATTTGCAACCTACATCTCACTGGCAAAGCAAAATCAGGCTTGCTTTTTTGTCACTTCTGAGTGTGTGTGTGTGAGTGAGTGAGTGATGTCATGGCCACACGCAACACTTCTATTTGAGTGGCTTTGGCCAATGCTAATGCTGATCCCTGTACACCAGGGGTGCCCACACATTTTTGACGTGAGAGCTACTTTCAAAATGACCAGCTCAACAAGATCTACCCACCGGAAAAAAAATTATACCATTGCTGAAAATAGTTTTAAATATGTAATGTACCTGAGGAGGCTTTGGAATATAGCGGAGCTGTCGTTACATATAAGACAAATGCACTTGGAATGGGATATAGACGAGGAAGAAATGGAATAAGTAGGGTTTTTTGTATTTAATTTGTAATGCTACCAACATTTTTGTGCACAGCAACACTTTGAAATAGATAGGGAGGGGGGTGAAATTATGTCAAAAACACTTTGTTTGAAATAGACACTCATGCTTTCTAAGGTGTGATTTGGGGCTCTAAGGATGAATACAAAATGAATATCAACATTCTAATACTGTCCAATAATTAGATAGGGAGGGGGGTGAAATTATGACTTTATGAGTTTAATTATGAGTTTATGCAGTCAAAAAACACTGTTTTAAATAGACACTAGTGCTTTTTAGGGTATGATTTGGGGCCCTAAAGATGAATACAAAATCAATATCAACATCTTAAAACCAAAATGTTGAATTGTGGGTTTGAGCTCACATGCCCTTTTTATTCTTTAAGGGCACGTCATGTGATCTACCTGCACTGCCTTTGGGCACCCCTGCTGTACACACTGCGTTATGGGGATTGGTAAAAGTAATTCTCTGAATGATTTTCTCTCATTTCAAATGTGTTCAGTGCCAATATTGGAATAACATCGCAGAAATTGAATGCAACAATGTCTGTTATCAAAGCAACATTGTAATCAAAACATTTTGAATGCCAATCTATAAGAATATAATACTGGATGTAACTTGTCACCCCCATGTACTGTCTAGTGTCTATTAACTGAACAAAGCAGCATGCCTATCCATTTCCCTGTGAAGAATAGCCTGGAAAGATGACCTTTACTCGGCTTCCTGTTTTTCACCCCATTTAAAAACAATTGGCTGTTTTCAAAGATGCAACTCGGGCTAATTTTAACATCGTTTTTTGGGGAGGGGAATTTTATATTTGATTCATCATTGATATAAAACAATGAATCCTTTAAGACCATCAGGTTTTTTTCCCCTTTTTTTTCCCCCCACAGTTTTACACCAACACAGAGCTCTCAACATTCCAAAACTATATTGTTTACCATATTACGTTTGGGGGATGCTGTGGGACTTGCATGGTTGAGCTGGCCGTTTGTTGTTGATCAAGGTTTGTTTTGATGGACAGCTGATGTTTACGGTCAGTGCTGTAGTGCTGACTGACTGCTGTACAAACTACAAAGGACGGGCCCTGTGTTCTAGACGAGTGTCAGGCACTGAACAACAGAGCTCAGCATTCACTCAGCCAGTGGGCAGAGGGCATGGAGTCAGTGGCTCAATAGCCCTGGCACTGGTATGTCAGAAACTGCTGTACCCTGCTGACTGCCTACTAATGGTACAAAAGTATCCCGCTGCTGATACTGCTCCCATACTAATCAGTCCAACTCCAAACCCTCTTGTAAATGCTATGCTTGTCGAGGCAATATTGGTTCAGGTCATGGAGTTTTTTCACAATCCAATAAGCGATTACCACAATTGACCTAGTTTTATTTATCTAAATTTAGTTAATTTACAATACAAATAAAACCATTGCCAAGCACAGTGACATACAGTATATGTCCCAATCCCACTCAATATAAATGTGCTATATATAGCACATTTTGTACTGTAGGGATATTGTACTGTAGGTTGCTCCTGCTTAATTGTTTGCACCATCTTTATGTGGCAGTATTGCTGTCCTGTTATAGTTTCCACAGGACCTGAACAATATAGTTTATAACTAAGGCCTCAACTGAGCTCAGCGAACCCCAACTCCCCCCCCCCCCCCCCCCCCCTCCTGAGAACTCTTTAATCTCTCCCTCTTTTCTCCTCTCACCTCTGAAAGAGAGTTTCTGCATTCAGTCCAGTGTTGTTTTCGTCGACTAAAACTAGACGAAAAATGTTCGTCGACTACCTTTTTCCACTGGCAAAAACTAAATGGAAACTACATGAAAACTAAGCTATGATGACTAAAACTAAGACTAAATATACTGACGATTTCGTCAACAAATAAAAACTAGACTAAAATGACTAGTGAACAAGAGATCCAGTATAAGTCATTTTACACTTGGTTGCATGCTGAAAATAGCAGATCTACAAGCTCACAACGCGTCGCGCTGTGACGCTTTGTGGGCTTGTAGATCGGCTATTTTCAGCAAGTGGCCGGCTCCTCTCTGGCAACAGCAGTGACAACATACAGAAATGTGTGAGGGGAGGAATTATAAACATAACTTAACTACTAAATGTGGGAGAAAATACAACTAACTATCTGCAGAGTTTGGTCTCCCACAACGAATAGAAATTCTTAACTTGTTATCACCCTATTCACCCTCAGCAGACCACTTCTGTCTGTTGTTTTAGACTTTCCATACAGTTATATAATCGTGCAAATCAGATCCAAACAAATAGCAGTCATACTGCTGCAGTATTACTGTGTGTGTATCAGCAAAGGCTGTTGCTTGCGTAACAGCTCGCCTTGGCATCTGCACAATAGCGTGTCTCTGTTTTCTGTTTATGAGAACACGGTTGTGCTACACCTGGGAACGGCAACAATTATTTAGTATTGAACCATTTAGTGTAGTAGGCGAGCCAACACCACTGGCTGTTCTGGCTCAACTCCTGTGAGAACCTTTTGGAACCAGGAGCAGTGCAGATTGCAGAATTAACTTTTGTTTGGTCTTTGTTTTTGTTCTGACCATGAATTTGTATCTATCTTACATTGAGTCCATTAAACGAAGGATTCCTCACCAGACTATTCTTTGGGGCTCATAGGTTTTGCAAATTGCAGTAATCTCTCTGTACTGCAATGCAAAACGTGTTTTTGAGATTAATTAGAGATTTCAGAGGATGTCAGAGATACCAAGACGCGGCTTGGCCTGTTGTAGCGCCACCATGAGGCTGATTTGAAAACTCAAGTGGCATTTCTTCCTCAGCCTAGTGGGAATATGCATGCACAGTTTCACCGCAATCGGACGCTGCGTTGAGTAGTTGTGGTGATTTGTACAAAGCGGGCTACTCCTGAAAAGTTTAGAAGCCAATCGTAGCCAATCATGGTGGATTATGAGAAGTCAAACAAACCCGTATTGATCACATGACTATGGAGAGCATGTGTACCGATTTGCGTGAAATTTGGATAAAATCTGAAGGAGTAATATTAGAAAATGTGTTTTACATACCGTATGTCGGCCTCCTGGTGGCGCTATAAAGAGCAGATGTGAAAATTGCAGGCAAAGGTTTTTCCTTGGCCTCTATGGAGTTGGCATACATAGTTATACACAGATCCGTGCAGTGGTAAAAACAGTTGAAAATGTTCAAGTGGCATTTCTTCCTCGGCCTAGTGGGAATGTGCGAATGTGTTCATGATTTGCAGCATTTTGTTTGAAACTGAGCACTCCTGCGAACTTTGGAAGCCAATCTTAGCCAATCAGGATGGAGTCTGAAAAATCTGAAAGACCTGTTTCGTTGAATGGCTCTAGAGAGACTGTGTACCAATTTGCGTGATGTTTGGACAAAATCTGTAGGTGTACTGTCCAATTTCTTTTTGCACAAAGCGGCCTCCTGGTGGCGCTATAAGAGGCCAATGTGAAAACCTTGGGGCAGAGGTTCAGCTGTGGCATTCAGGGAGTGTGTGTGCAGAGTATGGCTGCGATCAAGCCAGCGGTGCCGGAGATTAGCTGTCCACAGAAGGACGGACGGACACACACACGGACGTACGGATGGAGTGCAAAACATACTCTCTCCCCATGCCTTTGGCCTGGTGGCGACAATTAAACGATGTTCTCTTTCTTATGCTCCTTTCTCAGGCCTATGAGAGGCGCTTCCCGAAATGTCACCTCATCCCCATATTCGTGGCCAGCGATGTGGTCAGTGAGGAGACCAGCGAGGATGGTTCCACTCACAATGTGGAGCGGCGCTGCGCCCTGGATGTGGACGCCCCGCGCCTCCTCAAAAGGGTGTGTGGCGAGTCTTGATCAGATGAAAAAATATAAATATTGGGGAAAATATAGTGTTTTAAAATGCTACTTCTCACATCTACCTCATCTCTGTGTATAAATACCAATACTTTATTATTGAGAGAATTTTCCATTCCACATTGTTAAAGTTGCAGCTCTAGTCTTCACTGCATGTATTTGTGTGTTGCAGATTGCCGGGGTGGATTACGTGTACTTCATCCAGAGGAACACACTGAACCGACATGAGAGGACACTTCACATTGAGTCCCACAATGAGACCTTCTCCAATAGGGTTATCATCCATGAAACCTGCTGCTATTCCGTCAGTAGTGCACAGACGCACACACATGCACTTAAACATTAACACGCTGTAACATTTGTATTCAGTCTCAGCCTCAGCCTAGCCAGCCGTGGACAATGCACTGATGTTAATGTTCTCGCTTCCTCCTTTCCTTCCTGCCTCCTTTTGAAAGCTTCTCTAAATAGACAGAGAAAGCTGTGTTCCCACTTGTCACTAGCTATTCCAAGACATTTTCCTGCTGAATTATTTAGCGCCCCCACACACACAAACACATTCTGCCCGAATACGCTCACACAAACACAGATCTGAAGCCAGCACAGTCTGTGCTCACCCCCCAGGCCCGAACCACTGTGTATTAGTAACCCCAACTCTAACCTTAGGCCTGCTCTAGAATGAATGGATCCGCTCTGAATGAATGAGGTCAAGCACACTATATTATCCTCCAAACAATTTTTGGTCCATGGCTGCACACAGGGGTAATTAATATCATGTGATTTGGCACGTTGCAGTTGAGTAGCAGACATTGACTCTGACTCACAATTAAATACAGCTGATGGACTTGGCCAAGACTGAAATGTTTTGGTAGCTACAGCTATCTGGCTGCAAGTGTGCTGTGCACTTGTACTGTTATGTATGCAGCACACCTACTGTAGAGTTAGTAAGGCTTACAGGGCCAGCTACTGTAGTACGACAGGAGTATAGTTAATTGTTACCAAAAAGGTTTACTGTGTGCACTGTATACACACATCCACCTGCTGGGACCACATACAGAGATGTGCATGTGTGATCACATGATTGCTTGCTGCCCCCACTCACAGCTCCCACTGTGTAATTTTCTCTCTGAGTCATCATTTAGTCAAGCTGCGTGTCTGTGGTTACCATAGTAACGTGCGTGTGTGTGTGTGTGTGTGTGTGTGGGTGTGTGGGTACGGTACACAGGTTCACCCTGAAAATGAAGAGTGGACGTGTTTCGAGCAGACCGCCAGCCTGGACATCAAGTCATTTTTTGGCTTTGAGAGCACTGTGGAGAAGATCGCTATGAAGCAGTATGCTAGTAGCATCAACAAGGTCCGTTTACACAACTACTAATTACCAGCAATTTACCTGTGCATCACAGTTGTGTATAACAAAGCATAAGTCAGGCATTTTCATCTAAGGATGCCTTGGTAAGAAAATGCGTTGCATTAAAATCACCATAAGGAATTCCTTACGTAAGGGAAAAGCCCTTGTGAGTGTTGGCTCATAACGACTTAGAAGGACTGTAGAGGATTTGAAGTGGCCTATACCACCAACCACATCACATCATTGATTATATCAGTTTATTTGCCACATCTGGATTACATTTATTTTTGATGATTGAATTGTGCTTTCCATTCTTCAAGTAGAAAAACATTCATCTTTTGTCCAATTTTGCAGTTGCTAATTAACACTGGTAATGATTCTATCACGTACATTGAAGCAGAACTTTATTCTTATTATTGTTTATTGTTTTAGTGTAATGACTTGTAACCATAGTAACTGAAGTGTACCTGTGCTGTCATACGACAGTATCTACTATGAAAGTCCTCAGTCAAAACACTTGGGGAAGGAGACAGCCGAAGAGGCTTCATGCAACCTCTTAGAATAGCTTTGGGAAGTATTTTGCTTGGACAAACTTAAGTTTGAAACGTAATGTAATTTCTGCAACTGGGCACTGGTGTAAGAGCTTCTTGTTACATAAGATAATCTGGCCCATGCGGTCGTATGGCTTAAAACAAGCTTGTGTAACCGCCTGCCGATCTCATTTGAGCTTGATTCTGGTATACAATTTCACATCCTGTCATTTACCTCTACAGTATATGTCCCATTTACTTGTTCCAACCACTTGTCAGGACATTTCTTTTAGTCCATGGTGGGCGTAGATCAGGGGTGGGCAATTATCTTTCCCAAGGGACTAAATGAAAAACGGAAAATATTGTGACGGGCTGGGCGAAAAGGCTGAACTCAATTCTTCATAATATTAATTTAATTTCTATATAAAAAGTAGTAAATGGCATTGTTTCGACAAGCTGGTAAGAGTATATGTTATTAGGCAATAAAAGGTTGCCTTCCAAAAATGTAATTTATTCAATACAATTTTCCAAAACAATGGTAAACGGGTTCACGGCAGGAAACTTGCATGTACGTGAATAAACAGGCTTCACGGTCAGTGAAAGTCAGCCAAAGGGCCGCATTTGGCCCCCGGGGCCATGTAATGCCCAGGTCTGGCGTAGATGAAGAAAACATGATCTTTAACATACCTGACATACTTGTTTACTTTTTGTCCTTGCCTCTCCTTCACCTCAGGGCAAAGAGATCATAGAATTCTACCTAAAGGAACTGGACGATGAGGGAATCACCCACGTGCCCCCCTGGGCACCGTCCACCCCTCCCCTGACACCCCCTGCCAGCCCCCTTTCTACCAGCCCGCCTGTCCCGGTGGTCACACCCGACATCGCCACCCCCCTGCTTGCCAATGCCAAGGACTGCACCACCCAGGACACAGCCAAGGAGGTCAATGGCAGCGAGGCAGACGGCCTAACGGAAAGCCAGGCTGAAGGTTGGTAATCAATCACTGCTGAATGGGCGCTTAATTTTATCTATGGGTAATGTAACATAAGGCTCTCTTTTGTTGGTCAAGTGAATAGAAGAATTGCACTGGAAGTACATTTCATTTAGCTTGCAGTGTTTGACTTTGCCATGATAATGTAATATGTTTCGTGATGCTTGTGTGGTACAGACAAGCTGGATGCAGACTACATCAAGCGTTACCTGGGCGACCTGACACCCCTACAGGAGAGCTGTTTGATCAGACTACGCCAGTGGTTGCAGGAGATGCACAAAGGCAAGGTAATTCATGCGCACGCACGCACACACGCACGCGCGCGCACACACACACTATTGAATAAATGTGTGAACATTATATTACACTTACAAGTTGACTATTCACTTAATTAAGTCCTAACCATATGTGACAACAAAAGTTGAGTTTACCTATATTTTGTGAAAAGCTTGTTATAGCGCACACACACACACACACCTGAAAGAGGAATTAGGATAAATTTGCTTAAGCCTCTAGTCTAAATGACTCCTGTTTCTCTACAGTTTGTATATTGCACATCCCCACTAACTTTCTTTAACACTCTGTCAAGATCCCTAAGGACGAGCACATCCTGCGTTTCCTGCGGGCCAGGGACTTCAACATGGACAAGGCCAGGGAGTTCCTGTGTCAGTCTCTGACCTGGAGGAAGCAGCACCAGGTGGACTACCTGCTGGAGACCTGGACCTCGCCACAGGTCCTCCACGACTATTACACCGGAGGCTGGCACCACCACGACAGAGGTAGGCAGCAGCTGCCAACATGAGAGGGTGGGATGGGTGTTGTTGCTGTTTGGGTGCACTGCAACCGCACTGAAATACATTACGACATTACAGTATAGTATGCCTGTGTGGATATATACGCCCACAGCTGGTCATATCCATGTTGTCACCTGGAGAAGACGTGGATCTGCAATTACCCTCCGAGGCTCAAGTTATACACACTCAAAAATCCATCAAGACTAGCCTATTTTGTATTTATTTCCCCCAAATTCAAACCCTCTAGTGGAGGTTTTGAATTAAATAGGAGACCTATATGTTCCCTACTTGATACCAAATAACTTACACACATTACATGTCACACACCCACATGGTTTTTACACAATTAGATAATATACAGTAGCTACCAACCAACAGCCGACTGGATGTGTGCTAAGGCTTGGCCTTGTGTCAAACGGCGTTCTATAAGGGCCTGTATGTACAGTATGTACGGTATGTGTATAATAGATTTAAACACTCTTTTGTTCCCCTGGCAATCAAAATGCTCAATCAGAGATTGCCGAATGCACTTTACTGACTCAGAGATTCAGGGATTGCCAAAAGCACTTTATTGACTAGTTGCACTTTATATGGGGAATGTGTGCAATATCTCTGTTTTGTGTATGTTGGGTGTTTCATGGGGTTTTTCCTTTTCGTATGTGAACGTGTCTGTTATTTGTATGCAGCTGTGACTCTGTCTCCAAGACAAATTCCTCCCAAGGGAGACAAATAAAGACAACCTTGAACCTTGAACCTTGTAGTATGCACAGCACTACGTAGCCTGATAACTGTGTGTTCTGCCAGATGGCCGTCCAATGTACGTCCTGAGGCTGGGCCAGATGGACACCAAAGGACTGGTCCGTGCACTGGGAGAGGAATCTCTGCTTAGGCATGTGAGTAACATTTCTGCAACATGCATTAAAGGGACACTTCACCCTTTTTTGCAAAAATAATATATATGTTAAAGGAGCATTCAGTGATTTGGGTGATTTGGAAACCCCCCCGGTCCGCCCCGGTAACAAGATGTACACATGCACGCACTACAGTGGGTTGACACGCGCCAGGCCAAAAGCACACACACCAAGGCCCGCCCCCGCTTGATTATGATTGGCGGAAGGCCCTTCTCTATCCTGATTGGATGAAGGCTTTGCCACCTAGCCAAAAACGAAACCTAAGGTTTTTTGACCCTCAGGGGTTAACTGGGGACAGGGAGGAACTCCTTATATGGTCAGCACACTCTATAGTAGGGAGGATTATCACAACAAAACAAAAAAATAAATTATATTTGAATTAAGTGAATATACCTTTAATGATGTTTAGAAGATTTAGAACACTGGGGGCCTTTATGTGTGTAATATGTGGTTTTAGATTTTAGCAGTGAGCCCAGTGTCTCTGATGTCATGGACACTGGGCTCACTTACTTCCTGGACTACATGTTGTCTCATTAAGACAGCTCTCCCCCTATCCACAAGGAGGAGCAGTGCACAAAAGCATTATGGGAATTGTAGTCCAGGAAGGAAGTGAGCCCAGTGTCCATGACATCAGAGACACTGGGCTCACTGCTTAAATCTAAAATATCTAAAACCACATATTACACACACAAAGACCCCCAGGAAAGTGTTGTAAATCTTCTAAATGTCATTAACATATATTCTTTTGCAAAGTGTCCCTTTAATTAATTCACACATTAAATGCCAGGTATTAAGTCATTGCCAGTGTACTACTACCAGCGTTTTTACTCATCATTCGAGATCCACCAATTTGTTTTTCAATGCGGATGTAAATGAAGGATGTCCCGTTAAAAATATGAGTCTCCCTTCTGTCCACCGGGGGAAAAAAACATTGTAACTGCAATCTGTGGTTCTTTAGTTATTGGCAGTTGAATATGGCTCTTTTTCACCAAAAACGCAATCTGGGAAAATAAATCTGATACCGAGATTTATTAGAGCATTAGAGCATTTTTATAAACTCTTTAGCGTTGGAGTGGACGGGCTGGAGTGTTTTATTTTTATTTATTTTTTGGATCACGTGATTTCCAGTTGTATTCTTCTCTGCAAGTCCTAGCATGATTTATAGGTTGGCGAAGAACGCCCTCTAGTGTAATCACTGAAAACACCAGCTGACATAGATCTAGTCCATGGCAGTCAAGCATTGGACGACGTAGATCTACGTCGTTGGCAGTGTGTGTTAACGGGTATGTTTATGTGCAAGGGAGAGCTTCCTCTCATCATAGTAAAATCTGCAATGTTAATTTAACTCTTGAGAGTATAATAACGGACCCAAATGATCCTGAAAGGCTGTATGAACATCAACCGTCCTCTTGTGTTCTCTGTGTTTCAGGTGCTGTCCATCAATGAAGAGGGCTTAAGACGGTGCGAGGAAAACACCAAGGTGTTTGGTCGACCCATCAGGTAAACCTGCAGTGCACACGTCTCTTGTTAACAAAATCAGCACCGGGATTTCTTTCAAAATGGCAGCTCGGGGTGCCGCGCAGATATGGCAGCTTTTACTCTGAAAGCCCCCCCCCCCCCCCCCCCCCCCCCCCCCTTCCGTTGCGTACAAAAACTGGGAGAAATAATGTTGCTTGCTTACCTCGCTATGATTACGATACGGGGGGACGATTTATAAAAACATTTCGTCTCTAATGCGTGAGCAGGGCTGTTTTCAATTGATCTAACTCTCTCTCGGTTACAATAGCTGTAGGAAGCAATAGGTGTAGGAGTCAAAAGCCTGAGTAGACGTTAAAATGACCTTGAAAGTGAAAAATGAAATGTATTTGGGTTCATCACAGGTGCTTGATTTACATCTACAGTGAGCAAGTCCAGAAGAGTCTGAACTGCTAGAAAAATCTAAAGTATGCACTGACTGGAGAGAGACAGACTTAATGGAGAATGGTATCTCTTACTTACAGTATCTCTTAGCTGACATATCTATCAGAGTGGAGTGAGTAAAGTGAGGTGGCTGGAAGAGAAGCCAAGCAGGAATAGAACACAAATGACTGCGATTAACAATTTATTTTTTATTTTATTTTTTTGCATTGAACATTGGAATGTTACAACTTGTATTTCTGTTTGTCTTTTAGGATTCATAATCACAAATTGCACAGGGCAGATAATTATGACAAAAAACTTAAATATACAAAGACATCACTGACACATATAAAATATATATATTATTTATTTCCAAAAACACTTGTGACGTGTTGTAAGCTTATAGATCAACTATTTCCACTATTTTTATTTATTTTTTATTTTTTGAATGTATGGACATTTATCAACGTGGGAACGTTAATTGCGACTATCTCAAACAATTGCGATTAGGCGATTATGTAATAATTGTGACAGGCCTATGCAGGAATGTATGTGAAGTGAGCTACGAGGGAGGGTGGATTGACAGTGTTAGCCAGAGGCGCTTTCAACACTTAAACTTCATGTCTGTTTGACATGTTTAGTGGTTCAATGTGGTTCGTCTTGAACAAAGGGCTTGAAAATATGGTACTACATGCAATAACATATTAATTTTGTTATTTTCTTGTGACATTGCTTATACAGTACTTTCAGTTGTATTCTCTCTCTGTGTGTGTGTGTGTGTGTGTGTGTGTGTGTGTGTGTGTGTGTGTGTGTGTGTGTGTGTGTGTGTGTGTGTGTGTGTGTGTGTGTGTGTGTGTGTGTGTGTGTGTGTGTGTGTGTGTGTGTGTGTGTGTGTGTGTGTGTGTGTGTGTGTCTGTGTCTGTGTCTGTGTGTGTGTGTGTGTGTGTGTGTAGCTGTTGGACATGTGTGGTGGATCTGGAGGGTCTGAACATGCGTCACCTATGGAGGCCAGGCGTGAAGGCTCTGCTGAGGATCATAGAGGTGGTGGAGGCCAACTACCCCGAGACACTGGGCCGTCTGCTGATACTCAGAGCTCCCAGAGTCTTCCCTGTGCTCTGGACACTGGTGAGACCCAGGAAGGAGACGCATGCATGCACTGTAGTAGGCCTACAGCACAAAATCCTGAGTGTTAAGTTTGCTGGCACCTACGGATGGCTGCAATTCGAAACTGGCCCCCGTAAAATCTGAATCCCCCCCCCCGAGCCCCCCCCCTTTTTCCCTCACTGTATATGTTTCTTTTCCCTTTTTACCTCCATTATGATGAATTCCTGTTCTGTTCTTTTTCTATATAGAAGTGTCTATTTCTACGTCTCTAAATGTTTTGATGAATTGAACATGGTGGACCCTATTGTAAACGAGTGTAATGCTTAATTGGGTCGTCCACTCACAGTTAACAGCCTTTGTATTGAGTTTGTGCTTGAAATGTACTGTAATTCTGCAAACTGTTAATAAATATTTCAATCAATCAATCAATCAATCAAAATGGTGTGTTTACAGGACACAAAGTAATTTCGTTTTTACATTTCAAGACACTGGTGCTAGGGTTGGGATTTGGAACCGGGTCCATTTCAGGGATCCGGAGCCGGTTCCATCGTTTTTTTATTAACGGTTCCCCAAACGGATCTCATCAGTCGTCATTTAGCTCCGCTGTGTCTGTGCATGCATGCAAGCAGAGCCAAGTTACTGGGGTGACGTCACCCAACCTACATGAGTGAGTGAGTGGGGTTGGGGAGGATACGCCCACTGTTCTGTGCATTCAGCGACCGCCGCGGAGCGAGTGGGACTGGGACAGTATGTCGAAGAGATCTCCAAAGTGTGGTTAACAGAGAGGGAAATGACTCTGAGGCTGAGCACGCAAGTGCAATAAATGCGATGCTATAGTTCCCTGGCTGCAAAGGTTGTTGCAACTTGTACCAGTTGCAGTTTTGCACCACGTCCACATTGAGGAAACATCTCAAAATCAATATGCCTACACGAGTCCACAACTCACGAGAATAATCTAGGCACATCGCGTTTGTGAGCCATGCGGAAAGCCGTGTCCGCTCTCCCCGCAACTCCACCACAGCTAGCCGGCGGGGGACGAGGATGATGCAAGGCTCGTTCACTTTCCCCAGGCTAGTAACGTAATAGAAAATAAAAACTACTGTCGTCTACAGAGCTTTTATTTAGGCCGCAGCGTATTGTACAACTGTTGTTAATGGTGTTAATTTAGAACGCCAATGACTCGACGTCTTTCTGTCTGATATTTTATGAATCACGTTAACTATAGTATAGAGCCAAATCAATTTGTCTGCACTTATAAGCAACTCAACTGCTTTTGATTTGGCTCTAAATTAATCGCGTGGCTGTTGAGAGCCCAGCGTTTAGGTGCATATACCTCCATAGATTGATTACTTTATAAACAGTTTGCAGAAAAAAGCACAGGAACGTAGCCTACAGTTCAATACAAGGTCTGCTAAAACGATTTTATAATCCAAGAAAGCACTATGGCTTGTTTCCATTAGGGTAAGGGGTCCTTCATATTAAATTAATCTGAACATTAAAGACAACATTTGTCACCACAACAATATCATTATTGCAATGTGTACTGTAGGCTATATTTAATATACAGTACAAATTGCAACAATGATATTGTTGTGGTGTCTAGCTGGTGGTGGTGGTGGTGAAGTTTAAATAATAGTGCCACACTGCCACCTCATAATTGTAAAGTGTATTTTCAATAATTTAATTAATGAATGTGTTTATTATGTACTTGGTTAGGTTAGTTATAATATAAGCATAATCTATGTCAGAAAAAAAGGGGAAAGAAATAATATTAGGATCCGTTAAGGGAACCGTTAGGAACCGGAACCGTTAAGAGGGATCCGGGAAGGATCCGGAACCGTTAAAATCCTAACGAATCCCAACCCTAACTGTTGCACGTGAAGTCAGTGCAAAGATGCAAATTCACACTGGGCCGACGTGATTTTGTGTATTCGTGCAAGTTGAAATTGTCCAACTTGACGTGAACAAACGCAAATGATCTTGCGGTCAAACTAGCATGAATAACTAAAATCTTTATCGCCTCCATGTGAACACACTGTGACACTGTGTATAAATCAATATTCAATTTAACCTTGTTAAATCGGCAATCATGATTTTGTAGCATAGCTGCAGTTTTCTCATGCCTTACACTTACATAGAGCTCCGAAGTCTGACGTCACTTTCAGTATAGGGCGTCAATCTCCAGGTTCATGTATTTGTTTATTTGCATTGAGATCCCCAAACGGCGATTTTAGGTCGCTTCATATAAGAACTGTGTTTGAAAAATAAACCGACCACCTCGGCGTTTCTGTCAGGGGAGTGGCTGTGCGTCGTTAATGATGTCCATTCATATTTGATACAGCCAGTTTCTAGAGAAAATGGAATTAATGTGACCGCAAAAGCCTTGAAACTACATATGAATGCAATGTCGCTGAGCATATACGTCACGCCCAGCTGTCAACATATTGCGTTCCTGAGATTCCTCGTTGACGTAAGCTCAGCTGGTGGTGACTCGACTCGTACTAACCACGATACATTATATATCAATAAAATAAAAATAAACGTAATTAACGTTCAGTTTCTGTTGTGCGACGGGCTGCGGGCAGAAGCAGCCTACCCGGAAATGTAGTCTCTGGGTTGTTTGGCTTGTTTCTAACGCTTATTTTGTTACTCTTTGGGTATATTTGTACATTTCCACCTTCAGTCGATGCTTCATATCCATATGAGTGAAAAGGCCGGGGTGATCGGTTTATTTTTCAAACACAGTTCTTATATGAGGCGATCTAAAATCCCCCTATACAATGCTTATAAAAACATACATGAACCATGGCGCTCACTGCCCTCTACTGGTAGTAGAGGGCAGTGACGTCAGGACTTCGGTGCTCTATAGTAGGTACATTACATTACTAAGGAGGTCATATTTGATTTTAGTACTAGTGCTCATGCACACCAGCAAATAGACATTGATTTGATGGGGACGAGATGGTGACTGTGGAGGAATACATGTACTTGGGCACAACGATTGATTCCAAGCCGTCATGGAATTCCAACACTGATGCTGAGACGGTGTGTATAACGTGGAAAAGAGTTGAATTGTACTCTTCCATCGATCCTTCGTGGAGAGTGTATTAACTTCTTGTTTTGTTTCCTGGTATGGCTCATTATCATTAGTTAATAAGAACAAACTCCATAAAATCAACAATGTAACCAAAATGGCTGGGGTACGACTTGCGAGTATGACAGCAATGTGTGAGACCCAGGTACTCAGCAAGGGGAACGCTATTGCTAGGGATAGAACGGCATCGAAAGTAATCAACAAACTACCATATACTATAAAAACTGGTCAAACATTGGCCAAATTGTCAAATAATATAAGAAAGAGGCAAAAATGTTGAAAATACGCCTGGCTTGTCAGGGTGCGGGGTCCCCAGCTCAGGGTGGGGGGTCCCCAGCTCAAATCTATTATTTGAACTGAGACGTGAAAAGGTTGAGAACCACTGATCTAGGCTACATTAACATGAGTAATCTTGGCCCGTCTTCCATGCCAGGTGAGTCCGTTCATCGATGAGAACACCCGCAAGAAGTTTTTGATCTACGCAGGTAATGACTACCAGGGCCCTGGAGGAATGGTGGACTACATTGACAAGGAGATCATTCCTGACTTCCTGGGGGGAGAGTGCATGGTGAGTGTGTTTATTTGTTTGCGTGTGCGCGCGCGCGTGTGTGTTTAAACTAAGATAATAACCTCTTCATAAAGATATTTTTAGTTTTGCATTAGTAATTTTAAAAAAAACGTTGTTTTGCTCCCGATCTGTTTTTCGATCATTTGATTCGATTTATGATCACGTGATCGGATCAGGACAACCCTAGTAATTTCACTACTTCCAAGTTCCATGGTCAGAGATGTAGTGATCTAGTCGGAACAGCCACTATGAGATTGATTCATTGCTACTCAAAAGCCTGAATTGATGAGACACAATTGAGATTATTTTTGTTTAGTTTTTATAGTAGCTCGTCTTTTCAATTTTTTATTTCTTTCTCTACACAACCCAAGTACTACAAAGAAAATTACGAGTAGACAATTGGAAAGAAACTACTAATGGAAAGGAAAGTAACCAATACGTACACAGCAGACACGGACACCATCACCAACAACGATACAAAAATGATATATAACACAATTAAACTAAACTGGCATTACATTACACCACTGCTCATTTGCAACATCAACATCATGCTCTTCTGTAGCACCAGGACCATTTTGCAGAGAATTCCACCAGGCTACCAGACAGTTGGAAACTCAGTCTTTCCACATGTAAAATCATGCCAACTAGCTCTCTCAGCCCTGAGTCAAATGGTTAGCACAGAATCTGATTTCCACAGCCTTCAGAATGCATCTCGTGGCAATGTTCATATCAACCATACACTACTGCTGCTGGGGTTGAGTCCTTCAAGAACGGTGAATTGTCCAAGCAAAGATGTTTCTGTGTCGGGAGCTATTTGTCAAACGCTGATTACCATTGAAGTTGGATAATTACAAGACACAAGACATGTCGAAAGTTGGTGTGTTAAAGTAACATCAGTACACCTACATCTGCTGCACACTGGTAGACATAATTCTGAATCAGTTCTAGATTTTATTTGACGTTGAGGGACAAGCAAGGTGTAGAATACCAACCACCTTTTTAGTATGTCTTTCCTGACGCGTGCGTGTGTGCGTGCATGCTCTTGCAGTGTGAGGTGCCAGAGGGTGGCCTGGTGCCCAAGTCAATGTACCGTACAGCTGAGGAGCTGGAGAACGAGGATGTCCGCCTGTGGACTGAGACCATCTACCAAACTGCCAGCATCTTCAAGGGAGCTCCACACGAGGTTTGACCCAACAGAGAACACGCCTCTCTAACAGTGGTCTCAAACTGTGAAGGGAATCACTAGGGAGGGGAGGAAACAACATCACAAGAGCCAAAATTGTGTGTGTAGGAAGGGGCGTTAATTGGAAATGTATAATGTAGATCGGTATTGAGCAAAGGCCACTGGTTTGTCCAGTGCTTCAGTTTATTTCTGAAGTCTGTCACTGCCCCCTAGTGGATTTAGCATGTAACACCTAGTAGATTTAACATGTCATGTTCTTATGCTGCTCCTAAGAGAAATGGAACCTTGCATTCAGCCTTTAACTTGGTGCAGACTTCTTACACAACCATTTAAAAGCACAAGTCGGTCCCCCACAAAACAGTTAGCTTTGTATCTTCATTTCAGAGATCAGCACAGTCATGGATAGATTAACATGACCATGGATCCTGGGCACAAACCCACCACGGCCCCCCTCTTTCGCAGGCTGCCCTCAGTGATGCATAGGTAGCATTATGCAATCCATAACGGTCTGTGCTACCGCGCCATATGAGTTCATTCTGCTGGAAATCTGTTTTATTTCAGGTTAATGAGCTTGTGACCTCTCAAACAGATGTTCCCATTTCTCTGTTCTGTTCTTACTTTGCCTTCAACATTATCTCTCATGTTGGTCGTTAGTCTTTCCTTAAAAATGCCTTGCGCCTGGCCTAGCGGTCCAGGCGCAAGCCATATATAGGGTCTTGCCTGACAGCGTGTCGCATGTTCGAGTCCTGCTCATGATGACCTTTGCTGCATGTCTCCACCTGTCTCTCTCTCCCTCGTTCCTGTCAATCTTCACTTGTATCTATCAATAAAGGCAGAAAAGCCAAAAACAAACCTTTAAAATAATGCATTGCTCCCATCGCTCACATATTCTTAATGAATACATTATTCCGCTCTGCCACAGTCTTTTCAGTGCATACTCTTATTTTCAAGGCCAAAAAATCCTGGGCCGTGAAACGGAAGTAAACAACGGCTGTGTAAGTTTCACACGATTGTTATTAATTCACCCAAAAGCATACATTTTGTAACCACAATCAGCAACCCTTTAGTTATGGGCCGTTTTTGAGTAAACGCAATCTGGGAAAATAATCTTTATTCATTTCTGGTTTTATCGATCGCCTGGCAACCAAGAGCTATTCATACGGTGGTGAAGGACTCGATCAAATGTAATCAATAAACTCTCAAATGAGGGAATATTCCGTCAATGGCAGTGACCGGTTGGATGTGAAATGACGGAATATTCTTCTTGCCTCCTATAACCACTTCTTCCTTCCACACCCAGCTGCTGATAGAGATCATCGATGCCTCCTCAGTGATCACCTGGGACTTCGACGTGTGCAAAGGGGATGTGGTGTTCAATATCTACCACTCCAAGCGGGCCCCACAGCCACTGCGCAAGGACCCCCTGGGAGGGGTCAACGCCCCGGGAGGCAACAATGTCCAGCTCATTGAAAGGTCGTGGACCCTGGGCCAGGATTACAGCATGGTGGAGTCCCCACTCTGCTGCAAGGAGGGAGAGAGTGTTCAGGTAAGTGTGTGTGTGTGTGTGTGTGTGTGTGTGTGTGTGTGTGTGTGTGTGTGTGTGTGTGTGTGTGTGTGTGTGTGTGTGTGTGTGTGTGTGTGTGTGTGTGTGTGTGTGTGTGTGTGTGTGTGTGTGTGTGTGTGTGTGTGTGTGTGTGTGTGTGTGTGTGTGTGTGTGTGTGTGTGTGTGTGTGTGTGTGTGTGTGTGTGTGTGTGTGTGTGTGGAATATCAGCTTCATGTGGCTCACAGATAGGACTTGTGATGGATTACAACATAAAATGAAAACTAAGTTGAGAATACAACAGGCCAAACAAACAGGACCCTCGAGGATTGTTGGGGAATATACGGTAGATGTGCTTCTAAGCTGGATTTCTATCATCGGGTAGGGGCAGACCAAGAGAGGCAGGGGGTAGTTTGTTCCACAGTGGAGGCACTAGCAAAAGCATGAACCCTCCAGTGCTTTAGTTAACTGAGACTGTGGAACAAGTAATGTTTTAGCTCACAGAGTAAGGCAACTAAAATGTTCTTATAGCTCATCTAAACGGTAACTAGAAAGGTAGCTTAATTTGAACACAATCCATGCCAACCTCGAGATATCTCGGAAAAAAATATTACCATCTTGGCCATTCACGAGATCACGAGATTTGATTAAAGAGCATTAATCCAGCTTAAAAAAATATATTTTTTAGCTTCCGTCGCTAACTGGAGGGAATGTGTTAAAAATGAAAAAGGGATAGTCTTGGGATGATTGAGGACAGAGATGATGATGAAGATGATGAACCCCATGCTGTCCCCAGGGCTCCCACATAACACGGTGGCCAGGTTTCTACATCCTGCAGTGGAAGTTCCACAACATGGCAGCCTGCGCTGCCACCAACCTCCCCTGCATGGATGACGTGTTGGCCACCCTGCAGGTCTCCTCGCACAAGTGTAAAGTCATGTACTACACAGAGGTGCTTGGGTCGGAGGACTTCAGGTTGGTAACTGTGTTTCGTTTGTGTGTGACAAAGAGAGAAAATATGTGTTCATATCTAATATTTATAAGCCACATGTTGGTAATATATTTGTTCACGATGGTGAGGTGTTTTTATTGTGTTATTATTATTGTTAATATTATGACACTAGCTTTGACTCTTAATTTCTCACTTGTGTATTGTGTTTCAGTATTGCCCCTCTACAATATACCACATAGTGCCATTATAAAGTTTCATCTTTTGATTAATTAAATCTGCAAAATGACTACAAGTTCGCAAGCATCATGAATGAATTGTCCATAAGCCCTGATCTATGAAATAGGAGCCTTCCCTCCCTGTAAGACTTAATTTTATTTAGCACCAGCCTTTTCCTTTCAATGCTCTTCTGTTCCTTTACTCACCAACCCCTCCTTCTCTCGGTCTCTTCCTGTGAAGAACGGCTTGCTGTGATGTACGGAGTTTGTAAGTGGCCAGTGTTTGCCCCATTTTGTTCCCGTTAGCTTTAGCTTAGCATCATTGCTGCTTTTGGCTTCTAATTTCATTGGCCCTTCTCTAGCAGTTACAGGAAAGGAGATACTTGTTTGCACCGATGTTGCAAACGGCTCATTAGCATCAGCTAAGAGCCTGCCATAGACTTTCTCAATGCTTTCTCAATGCACCTTGCTTGCATTGGAGAAAAGGTCCTCGCACTGAGGCCATGGTCTTACTATCCACTTGCTGGCTAAACAAAATTGCTTGCATGACTAACAATATAAGTGTACTTGATGTTTGAGTCAATTATGTGTGTCCACCGACTCCACCCACATACACTTATAGCAAAGGCATTTGTTTTTATGCAACCATCTAATTTGTACTACCAACCTAACAAACCCCACTTTGCTGTTTTAGCAACATTACAAACAGTGAGTGCCATGTAACTTGTTCATAACAGGAGGGTATTTTGACAATTGTAAATAACAAGATATTACATCAGGGTATTGATAAATAAATTCTGGCAGATATTTGCCATATGAATATGTATATATATATATATATATATATATATATATATATATATCATATCAGGATCAGTTGCTAAGGCTGCTGATATGGCAGATGTTTGTCCCATTTGTCAATCAAGTTGTCTTTGTTTCAAAATAGACGATTGTGCACATTATTGATAAAGATGTTAATTATCCAGTGTAGGCCTAATAATTATTTTTATTTTGAATGCTTACACATTTCAAGCACTACTCTTAACCTCTTAACAAATTAACTGCTTATGACAGAGTATTCCGCCATCCAATCCAACCGTCAGCTGCTTCTGACGAAATTCTCAGCCATATAAGCTTTTTTAATGATATAAAACGGGGTCGCTGTAATCCATTTTTATTTTTTGCTTGGCCATGCCTTCTTCAGCACTCCTTGACCAGTTTTGTGCATGCGCACTGCCGTTCACGTCTTGTTTACAGGCCAACTAAAGTGTCTCTTTACTCTAAATCTACGGCGCTCTCCATGGTTTTGACCAAAACGCCGATGTTCGGAAGTCTTTTATGATTGCCAGGTGATCGCGATTGGCCTCATTTTAGCTCCCTAGCATTGGCGCTAATAATTTAACATCTAAAATGGAGCGCAAAACCGTACACGTGTCATACTAAAACAGATGCAGATCCGGTGGCAGCCAAGCACCACTACTTTCGTCCACCAGGGGGCAGTCAATGTGTTAAACCTTGTATACCTTTTTATGGGGGTATATATGGGGGTATATCATTACTGCATTTATTTGATAGTACAGTGGAGATTGACCTGAGACAGGGAGAGAGTCGGGAGTGACAAGCAGCAAAGGTCTGTCGGGCTCAGGAATCGACCCAAGACTTCCATTCCTGGGCATCATAATAGGCTGCATCAGAGCCTATTATGGTCCACTCCTTTTTGAGTGGTGTAAACCACTCCTACAACTGGCTTTTTTGAGTGGTGTAAACCACTCCTACAACTGGCTTTTGTGTGCATAAAAAAATGACCATGGTTGCTATGTTCAAAATAATTTCTGACGTAATTAAATCACACCCGGGTGAACTGGATGACCGTAGCAACCGTGGTCATTTTCTCTGCGCAAAAAAAGCCAGTTGTGAAATCACATCCAGGTGTGATTTCATTACGTCAGATCAGAGCTGATCAGGCTGTATAAAACCTTACACCACTCAGTTCACACGGGTGTGATTTTTTCCCTCTACACAACATATTTGATTCCGAAAATAGCACATCTACGTGTGTTGTGACCTTTTATAGATCTGCTATTTTCACCAAATATTCACCCCAGAATAGGGACATTAGGGTTTTTGTGGTTAAAATACAGGATAAACAATAAACGTGCCTGCCTATAATGAAAGGCATGTTTAAGACACTGAAACCAGATGCCCTTTAGGGTATGGAGTTTGCTATATTAATTATGGATAACGTTTTTTTGTTTTTGTTTTTTTTAGAGAAATGGGTTGATATCGATCTTCCTGTTTTAATTTTTTTTGGAATCTGTATCTGTCTTGAAAAATACTACACTATATCAGATGACCTCTACTTTTTTAGTCCTAATTATGCATCAGATTTATTTTATCAGATTTTCATGTCCTCAATATAGAATAAGATTCTGTTAAAATAAAATCTGGGAAGTCACCCTTTAATCAACTGAATGTGATTTTTTTATTTACCTCATTATATAACAAATGGCTCAATTGTAGCTTTTGACAAGGGAAGTAGGTTACGCTTTAATTGTATATAATAAAAACAATCCCTAACTTTTGCCCCCATATAAATTATGCCTCAACTTCCTTTCTCAAAACCACACTCTACTCTTGACTCCAATGAGCATCTTCTTTGCACACAAGTATTTTAGTAAACCCACTCTGGAACATAAAGCAAACTGGCATTTTGGCATCCACTCTTGCCCAATGCTGGTGTTTGGCTTGGTATCCATATTCTATTAGAGCCTGAACCTTGACAGTCTAACAGAGTGAAACTGTTCTCTTCTATTTCAATTCTGCACCATGATCACTGGGTTGGATAGAGCACGGGCTGTGCACAGAACAAATACACACCATTTTGGAAAGAACTTGGGCCCCTTCCCTACTTCCTTCACAGGTGTTACCGATGATTCTAATGAAGGCTCTGTTCCAAACGGAGTCAGGGTGCTGCTGTTGGGCATGTTGGCTCACTGGAAACACTCTCCTACACCAGTGGGTCTCAAAGTGTCCTTGAGTGGGTTACAAATGGCCCCGTACGGGTGTGTAACTCTGAGAGTTATATGGGGGTCCTTGAAATTAAAAAGTTTGAGAACCACTGTACACTAAATGGAACAGAACCTTAATTAGTACCATTGGTAACATCGATAGTAGGGAAGAGGCCCGGAAGTAGGAAGAGTTATTCTGTGTGCATAGAGCCTATTGGTTCACTGGCAGACTTGGTAGCTCAAGTCTTAGCTAAAGGGTAACATGCAAACTAATGGCACTCTTTCTGGTTGTTCCTTTTCTCCATCTGTCCTCAGGGGCTCAATGACCAGCCTGGAGTCGAGCCACAGCGGTTTCTCTCAACTCAGCGCCACCTCCTCCAGCCAGTCGCAGTCTATTTCCCTGATCTCCAGATAGAAAATGGAAGCAGAGTAACTACACTCTGGACTACGATACCTACAAACCCATTCTCCTTTTTTCCAGTTCACCCTCAAGTCAACTACTCTCCGTCCCTCCCTCCTTCTTATGACTCTGTATTTCTAGTCAGTCACAATGTGGAACTGAAGCATGCTTGCACAAACGGAGGAGAAAGAGAAGAAATCCAGAGCAAAAAAGTAGAAACAGACTGTACCATTTTTAAAAGGGCTGTTTTTTGTTGTTTTTTTGCACAAAGGTCATGTATTTTTCTCGCCTGACATCTCTTTCAGGATACAGGTAGAATCTGAACATAATCGGGACAAGTTTGCTTTGTGTCTCTTGCCAAGAGAAAGGCTAACAAGTGGTTGACTGTCAACTTAGTTGATAGTCTGGTGCCTTCAGGGCACTGAAAGAAGCAATATGTTCTTCTGCGGAAACGGTGGGACTCGTTGAAGAAACAGGAGGCACTGTTACATGTATCCATCTGCACACACACACACACACACACACACACACACACACGCACACACACACACACACACACACACACACACACACACACACATACACACACACATACATTACATACTTCTATGTATGCAAAAAGCCACAGTCTTTGCCATATCACCAGTGGGGTGTGTTTAACCTGGTGCATTTTAGGTCCAGTTTGAGTGGTTGGTATTCACTTTTGGGCTAAATGGCATCTTTTTTAGAATTTGTTTAAACCTACACAGAAGCCCCTTTTCCCCCGGTTGGTTCCCAATGTGAACCGGCTCAGTTCTTTTTGGTTCTTAGTCCATGAGCCAGAGCTCCAAAATTGGAACGTTAATTATGAATTGAGTGGGCAAAACCATACCATTATTATATTAGAACATCTCCATTTGAGTACTTACACGAAGACAATGATTTATTGTATTACAAATTTTACATTTTTGAGTGGTGCAAACCACTCCAACAACTGGCTTTGTACCCGTGTACCCGTGTTTGTTCGTACCAAAAACACGAGCATGGTTGCTATGGTTAGCAACCAAAAAAACGAGCATGGTTGCTATGGTTAGTATGTGACGTCAGACCACAGCTGATCAGGCTATATAAGACCTTGCACCACTCAGTTCACACGGGTGTGATTTTTTAAATATGCAAATGAGGCATTATGTAGTACTGTAATGTACTACTGTGGAAGTGTTATCATGTATTAATTTACTTGTATTGATCCTATAAACAATTTAATATAGGTCTAGTTTTTCCCACCAATTTTGGAGCTCTGGCTCATTGACTAAGAACCAAAAAGAACTGAACCGGTTCCCATTGGGAACCAACCGGTGGAAAGGGGGTCAGAGTGCCAGATTGGAGGAATTTACCACAACAAATCAATACAGTTAAAGTAACTTGTCAAAAATGATGATAAATTGTGACTGAGTTTAAAGGACAACTTCACCACTTTACAACCTTATCCACTTTATAATCTTCATATAATTGGTCCGCACTAATGCTCATGATAAAATAGCACAATTTTTTCTACTTGGTCTGTCTCATAGGAGGAATATGAAGATAGGTTGAAAAGTGGTGAAGTCGTCCTAAGCCTGGCATTCATAATGTGGTCTCGTGTGGTGAACCTTCAACCATTTGGCGACTGAGTAGGCTAAAACCAACCGTGAAATGCTTTTTCTAATGCTGTTTGACCCAGGAATGGTCCTTCTTGACGAGGTAATCTGCTAGAAGCAATAACCCAAGTTTGAATTTGTATTTTGTGAAATATTTCTTTCTCTTCAAAATGTATGTGGCTCAGAGAGGCTCAGAACGGAGCCCTTTCAGTTATGTGATAATCACAGGCGGAGATGGTAGATGGGCAGAGAGGTAGGCCAGCTAATGTGGTAAATGGATACATTATGTGACATAGATGTCACACGTTTGCTATCATGCCGTTTCCATTTGAATCCGAACTGAATGGGACATTTATTTATGAATAAAATATATTTTTTAACCCAGATCATTATTGGAATGGCCACTGTTTCGTTTCTAGGATCGAGAAGCACCTGTAAAGATGCTATGAGGAGAGACAGCCTTGTCATTGATTTATGATTGTGCTACTGAGTGGTTTGCCAAGCAATGAACTGCCTGAATTTGGAGGGTTCATGACTTGATCAAAACTGCCATGATATATCAGTGGTGTAGATTGAGCATGCATAAACGAATGTTATTTTTGGATGGAGCTTATCATTTGCTCCTGCGCCTTTAGAAATGTATTGATACTCTACATGTACTAGTGTTTTTATTAAGTGTGTTATTGTTTTGGGAGGTTGATGCAGTGTTGCTGTATGCACACACGATAATGGGGTTTACATTTCTGAAATACTTCTAGTGATTTGACAGCCATGTGTCAGTTTAGCCTTTGTAGTCGGTGTTTTTTTTCTCTTGTGGATTACTACTTTGGTAGATGATGATCAACTGTGGAATACTGTAAATGATGTAATGCGTCCAAGAGAAACATAAATACTAGTTAAATCTATACATAATTGCCTACAGGATGTGTTTCAGTCAACGAAGAGTAAAGTTGAGCACATACTGTATCAAAATGGCGTAATTGGTAAACATCCATTACAACAATAGATCTGTGATCATGGAGTTTTTAAGGCAATGCAGATGTGTACTCCTTACAATGGGCAACTAATTTGTTCGAACATTTCGTGTTTGGAGATGTACAGTACATGTTATTGGAAACATTTCTCTTGTGTATCACCACCTTAAGTAAAGGGTAAGACCACTTTTGTAGAGGTTTGGGTTGTGTAGTTACCTTGCCATGATGTAACTCAAATGTGGACAAGAAATCAAAAATAATTTCTCCAGTGATTAGAAATTGATAATTCAAAATATGCTCCTCATTGACTTACATTGTACGCTGAAACAGCTCTCAAAGTCACTCTTTTAGTACGTAAACAAACACAAACAAAGTTGTTTCAGACAATATGGAGCAACACCAAAACTCATGTGGTTTTATTTTTTCATAAAAATGTTAACTTCCTGTTGATTTGTCCATTTTTATTCAGAAGAAAACCCGGACTGGATCCATGGATCCGGATCCAGATCTTCATATAGTAAAATCAACAGGAAGTTACCATTTTTATGAAGAAATAAAACCACATGAGTTTTGGTGTTGCTCTATATTGTCTGAAACAACTTTGTTTGTGTTTGTTTACGTACTAAAAGAGTGACTTTGAGAGCTGTTTCAGCGTACAATGTAAGTCAATGAGGAGCATATTTTGAATTATCAATTTCTAATCACTGGAGAAATTATTTTTGATTTCTTGTCCACATTTGGAGTTACATCATGGCAAGGTAACTACACAACCCAAACCTCTACAAAAGTGGTCTTACCCTTTAAGTAACGGACATTTTGGGACTCAGATTATCCCAGATAGGGGACTGATGATTTTCCAGAAATCATTGCCTAGTAGTTACTTGTTTTGAACTCCTCCAGGAACACTGCTGTTTCCAAACCATGCAATGAAAAGGTCAGTGGTTGATGATCCCATGATATCCATCTGTCATTACTCGCAATAACATGAAATACTTTACTGAGAAAAGGACCTGCTTAGAATGAGGGCTATTTTATTGATTATGGGAGTGAAAGAATGATTAAATAAAGTAATGTGACAAGAAGTAGGTCGGGAGTGGCTTATTGTCAGTATCAGCCAGTAACACGTGGGAGTCTATCCCCGTTACAATACGCTAGACCCCTGGGAGATGGATTGCTCAGGTGGAGCGCCTCACCTACCATCAGCTCCCAGTACTTCCTGCACGACTTGCTGCACCAAACCGTGCTACTCATGCAACTACGCTTGCATCTTTAGAACTGTCCTTCATATGTATGTCAGTGCCAGTTCTCAATGTTGTTCTAGCCCAATTGCATTTATAAGTCCCCAATAGGTAGGGGGAGATCTCCGACTAAAGGCTCATACATTTTCGGTGGTTAGGTGACCACCGAACTACAACATGACGTCACAAGCCGCGGTGAAGAGCAAACCACCGCCACCGCTCCAGCCCTTCTCTCTGTTTTTACTCACCACCGCTCAACGTTATTTCAGCTCAGGTGGTCACCTCACCACCGAAAATCCAGACTATGAATAGGCCTTGAGTCTCATTTAAAGATCAGCACAATACCGCTTACTGTTCAACGTAGCTGTTTTTCATTTTCTGCTTCCTTTATTGTATCTTCATCTTTTGACATATAATAATTACACCTGTATTCTTCTTACACCTGTGTATTTGGTAGTGTAGATACTTTACATTACTATAGAAATGTTAAAGGACAACTTTCTTTTTTTTCCAACCAAGGTTCATGTTTTAGGTTGTTATTATAGAGAAAGTAAAAGGTGAACAGTATTTTTATTTTATTTATTTTTTATTTATTTTGTTTCTTTCGTTTTAACGATTTTAGCTTTTTTTGAGGGGTTCTAGCCCCTCCTATATACAGCTTTTCGTCACAACACATGTCACATTTGTCACACAAAGGATAATTTACGTCATGTGGATGAGCAAATCGACTTTTCTAAACACAGTGCAACTGTTTAATGCATTGAATATTTTTTTTAACATTGTATCATCATGGTTAAAAGATAACATAAGTTGACAAATTAATTCATGAGGAAGTATATTCATTTTTTTATTGGATGATGTACGATGATAAGAGTGCCCCTCACTTCACATGGGTGTGATTTTTTAATTAATTTAACAGATGTTAGTACAGCCTAGTCCTGCATACAGTCTAGAAGTACGGGGACACCTATCTCCATCAGTGCTACAGAGGCAGGAGAACCAGAGTGATCCCTCACCGGGGCAGCATGGGTGCCAATCTAGTTTGTCACACTCCTTCGAGGGGACATAATCCCCCTGAAGATGATTGATTGTCAAGAAATCAATAGCCCGCGAAGCCAGGTCAGAGACTAGAGGGTATTCCCTCAAACTGAACCTGTGGTGGGCAACTCCAACCCATTGACTGGGTACGCTTTTGATGGTGTGGCCCGAATGGCCTGTTCAAGTCTTCTCGATATTGTACAAATCTGGGGGTGGCTGTTATAAAGGCTTTCAAGTCATATGGATATTTGATTAGGTTGCCATAGTTAAGCACTAATATTGGTACTCCATATATGGAGATATCTGACATATCTAATTAACATATGGAAGTCTGACATCACAAATTCCATATTTGGACCAGGTTGATCGAGCTCCATATATGGATATAGTTGACTATCGTGTCATCATCAAGATATTTGTGCATTACAACCCAGATATCTCTGCAGGGATCAGGGATCTAGACATCTCGGTTCTTACCGGACACCACTGCGACAAATCGGTGCTGTTAGGCACCGGTTTGTGTGTGGCGTCAACCAGATCTCAGTCGGCCCATTATATAAGGTTTTTTGTATTGTGCTGTAGGGATAGAGATAGAAATAGGAAGCAACAGACTGAAAGAGATAAGGGACAGACAGAGATAGACCAACGGACGAGACATGAGTGAGACAGACGAGAGGGAGAGAAAAGAGCAAGTGAGACGAACGAGTCAAGAGAGTAGCCACCACACCATGGAGCGTGGACAACCTAGAAAGAGGGGACCTAGGAACCGGTCTAACCCAGAACACCGCTTCTTACGCCGCAACGTCATCAGCGACTCCACTGCTACGGCTTTGGACCTTCCTTTACCCAGCAACATACCTGTTCTCGTGCCGCAGCGTCCTCATTTCCACGAAGATGCTCCCGGGGGGGTGCAGCCTGCTGCCACAGCTCGCATACCTCAGATTGAACTCTGTGTGCCCCTGACAGAGGACTCTGCGATCAAGGAAAACAGACAAGAAGTAGTTATAGTGGACACAGTCACCAATGAACAGCAGGCCATTGTAGGGAAAGACATCTGTGAGGTGGAGGTACACTCAGTACCTAGTCTAGTTGCAGAAGTGCTGAGTCAGTCCAGATCAAAGGGGAGCACAGATGAGGTGACAGTACAGTGTGAGGGAGAGGAAAGAGAGGGGGAAGACGAAGAGAAGGACTCTACCAGTGCACAGGTAGAGGCAGAGGCCAAAGAACATCAGAAAAAAGTTAAGGAAGAGGCCAAGACCAAAGCGGTGGGAACATCGCCAGATGGGCGCTTCCTGAAGTTTGACATAGAAATTGGTCGCGGTTCATTCAAGACTGTCTATAGGGGAGTGGATACTCAGGATAACTTAGAGGTTGCGTGGTGTGAGATGCATGATCATAAGCTGTCCAAGCCAGACAGACAACGGTTCAAAGAGGAGGCAGAAATGTTGAAGGGACTGCAGCATCCAAACATTGTCCGTTTCTGTGACTCTTGGGAGGACCCCACTAAAGGCAAGAAGTGCATTGTGCTGGTCACTGAACTCATGACTTCTGGCACACTCAAAACATACCTGAGACGGTTCAAGGTGATGAAGATTAAACCACTGCGGAAATGGTGTCTACAGATCCTCAAGGGGCTACACTTCCTGCACACGCGGGTTCCTCCCATCATCCACAGGGATCTCAAGTGTGACAACATCTTCATTACAGGCCCCTCAGGGTCCGTCAAGATAGGTGACCTCGGATTGGCCACACTCAAGCGTGCATCGTTCGCCAAGAGTGTCATAGGCACCCCTGAGTTCATGGCACCTGAAATGTATGAAGAGAAGTATGACGAGTCAGTGGATGTGTATGCCTTTGGAATGTGCTTGCTGGAGATGGCCACATCTGAGTTTCCTTACCAAGAGTGTCAGAATGCTGCACAGATCTACCGCAAAGTCACCAGTGGGGTGAAGCCATGCAGCTTTGACAAGGTGGCCTTTCCTGAGTTGAAGGAGATCATTGAGGGATGCATTTGCCAAAACAAAAATGAAAGGTACTCAATCAAGGACCTCCTGAACCATGCCTTCTTCCAGGAGGAGACAGGTTTGCGTGTGGAGCTGGCAGAGGAGGATGATGGAGAGATGGAGGCCATTACACTGCGGCTCAGGATTCAGGATTCTGAGAAGCTGAAGGGTAATTACAATGTCAGTGAGGCTATCGAATTCTCCTTTGACCTAAGCAAGCATTTGCCGGAGGATGTGGCACAGGAAATGGTGGAGGGTGGCTATGTGTGTGAAGGTGACCATAAGACCATAGCCAAGGCCATAAAGGACAGGGTGGCCCTCATCTGTCGTAAGAGAGCACAGAGGCAGAACAGGAGAATCAAAGAACAGCAAGGTCAGTTTCCACCATTACAACAGCCAGGCCCTCCACCCAGCACCGAAGCCTCACAGATTGTGCAGCCGCCAGCATCCTATGTTCTACCTCAGCTGAGCCAGCCAAATACTCAGCAGATGGTTCCTCAACCCACATCCCAGCTGAGCATTCAGACACCCATTTCTAACACTCATCAACTGGTCCAACCCATAACACAAACCTATGACCCCCAGCCCACAGTGCCTGTCCAAACTTCAGCTGCAGGACAGGGCCAAAGCGTGGACCCCATCCAGCCACCAGAGTTGACAGAGTCTAAGTTTGGTGAACAGCAGCAGCACTCACAGTATGTGAGTGGAGCCAGTCAAATGATAGACAGACCCCCGATTTCCTATATTCTCCCAGAGCCCCAGACTACTCAGACCATGATGTCATCTCTGGCCAATCAGCAGCTTCATTCCCAGGCATCTTACACTCATACACAAACAGAGCAGATACAGCAACAGCTGTCCTCAGCATCCATGCTTCCCGCCAGTGATCACAGCTCACTATTGCAGTGTTGTCACCAGACGGTCAACTCCCAGCCTGCACCACCTGCCACCATCCCTCCCACTTCCACCATCTCCCCTATAGCTGTCTGCCAAATCCCCCAGCATTCACAGGCCTCTATCCCTCCTGTGTCTGGGCCTCTGAATGGCGCTGCTGTCACCATTTCTCATGTAGCCCTTGCTATAGCCAGTTGTACCACTGGGACTGTGTCTGCTTCAAAGCAGCAGCCTGTCACCATTGCTGTTGCACAGCTCACCACCCCCCAGTGTCAGCCTGTTCACAATTCCATTCCCGCTGCTCAGCTTGTTCCTGCCCAACCACCTCCGTCTACCAGTCAGAACCAGCCCCAGTCTGCCCAGCCAGAAGAGCCAGAGGAGGCTGAGTATAAGGACCCTGGTATAGATAACATTCACATTCTGGATAAGAAGCTCCAATCGCTTTTTAAGGACCAGAGTTCTGCCTCCTCGGCGGAACCCTCTCAAAATGCTGGCATGCCCGCTCCCTCTGCTGGGACTATTTCCTCTCCACCTGGAGCAACCACAGTACCTCCAATCAATCTCAGCTCAGGGGAACAGAGTACCATTGGCCCCACCGCAGCCTTAACTGCCACTCACCCTCCCCACGGTGATGCCAGTCCAGGGCTTCTGACTGAGGGCAGCAGTTCTATGCAGAGTGCCACTCCTCTAACACAGACGCAGCCTGTAGCTCAGTATCTACAGGCCCCAGTGGAGCAACCAGCAGGAACATCTGTATCAATACCACCTGGGGAAAGTTGCCTGTCAGATACAGCCTCTGGAAGTTGCCTGTCAGATGCCTCAGGTCTCAGTGATGGCTATGAGGGGAATTCTGCATCAGGATGCCGCCATGAGGGCCATCAACGGCGGTCCGTACGCAGCCGCTCTCGACATGACAAGACTGCCAAGGCTAAGCTCAATGTTCTCAATATTTCTAAGGGAGACAGAGTCGCAGAGTGCCAGTTGGAAACACACAACATGAAGATGGTGACCTTCAAATTTGATCTCGATGGTGATAATCCAGTGGAAATTGCACAGGTCATGGTTGAGAATGATTTCCTCCTGGAGAGTGAGAGGAATTACTTCATTGAGGAGGTCCGCAAGGTCATAGAAATGGCTGATGAGATAAGAGAGAGCATGAAAGGAGGCTTCACTCAGATGAGTGATCAGCAGCAACCAGAGGCAACCCCTACAGGCATTGCACCCAGCATTCCAGCCCAGGTGTTTCACTCAGCCGGACGCCGGTTCATAGTCAGCCCTGTTCCAGACTCACGCCTCCGAAACGGTCCCCCTACTGCTGCTAATACTTCATTTGTAGATGTCCCAGCCTGCCCAGTGAGTGTGGGTCTCTCCCTGTCTGCTCCTTCTAACACTGTGCAGCAAGTCTTCAGTGAGATGAAACAGACCCATGGAGAGAAATGCGCCACTGTCACCCCACCACTCACTGAGCCAGATATGAGTGTTCTGTCCTCTCAGGCTGGACTCGACCCAAATTCTAGCCATGCCATGACTTCTCGGCAGGTCACATCTGCTGCCACCACTACCTTCACCCTGCCCATTGTGTCTGTCACCTCCACGCCAAGCTCCTCTCTCTCCCCAGCAGCTGGCAGGCTTATCCCTACATTGTCCCCATCGTCTGCACCCACCAATGGTGATCTGAGTCCACAGTCGCAGCCTTGTCACCAAATGGTCCCCTCCCTCCCAGAACCATCTGCCACCATCCCTCCGCTCTCTTCCACAATCTCCCCTTCAGCTTCGTCCCATATCCCACAGCAATTACAGGCCTCTATGCCTCCTGTGTCTGGGCCTCTGCTGAGCAGTGCTGCTGTTTCTATTTCCTCTGTAGCTGCTGCTACAGCCAGTACAAGTGAGACTGTGTCTGTTTCAGAGCAGCCTGCCACCAGTGCTGTTGCCCAATACACCACCTCTTATTGTCAGTCTGTTCCAACTTCCATCCCCGCCACTCAGCCTTCCCAACCACCACTTTCTACCAACCAGAACCAGGTCCAGCCCCTGTCCCAATCCCAACCAGTGGAGCCAGAGGGTGTTGAACCCCAGAGTAAGGATCCCATTCATGCTCTGGATAAGAAGCTCCAATCCCTTTTTAAAGCACAAAGTGCGACCCCAACACATCCGCCAGAGGGCAGCTCCACTCTAACACAGCCTGGAGCTCAGCAACAACAGACACCTGTGAGTAGTGACCAAGCATCACCAGTGCAGCAGCCAGCAGGAACGTCTGTATTAGTACCACCCTGTGTGGAAGGTTGCTTGACTACTTCCCCTCCACCTGAAGCAGCCCTGATACCTCCAACCAATCCGGGTAATTTGAATGCCCAATTAGGGAGAGGCCTGAGCCCAGAAACTGTTCAGGTAGGCAATGAAGTTCCTCCTCCTGCAACAGGCTTCAGCAGGCTGGGGCGCTTCCAAGTCTCTGTTGCTAGTGATGATGCCAGCAGCAGCGTCCCAGACGCATCCAGATCATTTTCAATCTACTCTTCCTCTTCTCTATCCAGTCCAGAGGACACACTCCATTGGTCAACCTCTTTGTCCAAAGGAGTCCAGGGAAGCGAGACTATAGACAGAGTCTCCACTCCTCCCACCACCAGAGGTTTCCCGGGATCCACGAGTGCTAACGACAACACAGAGCCCAACTTCAAAGTGGGCCGTTTCTCAGTAACCTCAACTTCAGCTGTTAGTATTCCCTTTGCGCTAATACCTTCATTCCCTGAACCAGCTCAGTCCCAGCAACCACTTGGTAATTTGGATGCTGAATTGAGTAGCACTCTGAACCCAGAAAATGTTCAAGGATGCAATCAAGTTCCTCCTGTTACCAATAGTCCCAGAAGCAGCAACCCAGACCCATGCAATGTAGTCTCATCATCTGTCACATCTTCAGCCTCCTCTTCATTGTCCTCGCCCTCTAGTCTGGAAAACACCCTCCATCAGTCAACCCCTGTGTCCAATGGAGTGTGGGGTGGTGACACTACAGATGGAGGTTGCCGTGATTCCACCACTCCACCCACGCAGCGTACCACCACTGGGAGCTTCCAGGTTAGTGCCAAAGGCAGCATCGAGCCCAACTTCAAAGTGGGACGTTTCTCTGTAATGTTGACGTCGTCCGGTTTTAATCACGTCAGTACTCCTCCCTCAGAGCTTATAGCTCCATTCCCTGTTAAGTTCCAGCAACCAGTGGATAATTTGGATGTCCAGGTGAGAGCTCTGAACCCAGAAACTGTCCTGGGATGCAATCAAGTTCATCCTCCTGCAGCAGGCTTCAGCGGGATGGGATGCTTCCAAGTATCTGTTGCTACTGATGATGCCAGCACCAGTATCCCAGACCCATGCAGGACATCTTCAACCCCATCTTTGTGGTCTTCTCTCTCCAGTCCAGAGGACACCCTCCATCCGTCAGCTCCTCTGTCCAAAGAAGTCCAGGGAGGTGACACTATAGACGGAGACCCCCCCATTTCCCCTACGCCTCCCACTCTGCCTACCACCACTGGGCGCTTCCAGGTGTCCACGAGTGGCAGCACTGAGACCAACCTTAAAGTGGGACATCTTGCAGTAAATCTGACTTCAGCTGGTTTCGATCAGGTTTGTAGTCCATCAGAGCTTATACCTCCATACCCTGTACCAGCTCAGGTTCAGCCACTGAGTAATTTAGATGCCCAGTCGAGTAGTGCTCTGAACCCAGAAGATGTTCAGGGACGCAAACAAGTTCCGCCTCCCGCAGCAGGTGTCAGCAGGTTGGGACGCTTCCAGGTCGTTGTTGCTCCTGATGGTGCCAGCAGTATCCCAGATCCATCAAATGCAGTATCCTCTTTATCTGTCACATCCTCCTCTTCATCGTCACCTCTCTCCAGTCCAGAGAACACCCTCCACCGGTCAAGCCCTCTGTCCAAAAGAGTGCAGGCAGTTTCTGCTACTCGTCTCAATCAGCCTACCACCAATGGACGGTTCCAGGTGTCCATGAGTGCTAATGCCAGCACCAAGCCCAAATCCAAAGTGGGCCATTTGTCAGTAATGGAGGCTCAGGACACAGCAGTGGTCTCTAGTCCCTCCCAGAGCTCCAGTGTGCAGAATGGTCCCTCTTCAGCTCCCTCGGATCCCTGCAACCCTTGTCCCTCTTACATCAGCAGCAGTGATGAAGACGGCGACAACTCGGGTCCTGAGGATGAGGCCTTCCAAAGAGAAGTCAGCCGCCTCCGAGAGAAACACATGGTAGAGATTCAGACCCTGCAAGCTCGTCAAAAGGAGGAGAGAAATGCCCTGTGCTCACGGTTTGGTAAACCTCCCTTCGCTGTTCTCTCCCCTGTCGTGTCCATGACCAGTGGCCGACGCAGGCCTAAACGAAAAGGCAGCAAAACATCTCGCAGTAGAGTGCAACCTAGCTATATCCACACAGGTGGTGCAGGTAGCACCAGAGATCGGGTGAAGCCACGGCCAGAATCACATTAACTTTGTGGCTCAGCCACCTGAAGCTGCTTTTGCCCCTCATGTCAAAAGGTGTGTTCAGACTTGGATGGTTAGAGCGGCGCGATTACATACAAAGTCAATGCAAAGACGAGAAGTTCCAGGCAATCTCTGCCATCTCTCAAGAACAGATTCTGAGCTGCGCTACTGAATCTCTAGTCAGGGGCATTCAGAACGTGTATACATTGTTGTTAGTGGGAATACAAACATAGGTGCCACATCGGAAAAGGAGGGCTGAGGGTGAACCAAAACGGGTCAAGTTATCTACCCCCAGAGGCAAAAGGCAAGGTGCTGTTTTTTCCTTTTTTGCCGATGGGTTCCTAGATTGGGTTGGATGTTGTACAATTTGTTATTTTTTACCGGTCCTTAAGCACCAAACTGTCATATTTTTCTATCCCTAAAATTATTTGGAAGACCAAAATGACCAAACTTAGCAGATAGGTCCAAAGTCTCTGTCGCTACTTGGGTTACAAAATCCATCCAACTTCTTTAGGTCTTATACTGTGGATTGATTTGTTCTATCAATCCACATTTTCGCTACTACCAATTTTCGCTACTACCAATTTTGAGCATTATCTGGACCAAGCCGGGGGGGAAAAAACATAGTTCTGATGACTTTTTAATATGACTTTAAACATATATATGTTAAGTTATACACTTATACACTTATAAATCTAAATTGCCTTAAGCTATTGTAAGCAAACTGGTGCACGCAGTTACTATGTCCTAGCTTTTCTGCATTGTCCTGGGATATTCTGTCACTATAGAGGGGCACCACAAATACCAAAAATGCATGAATAGCCTATATCTGGTAATTAGCTGCACAGCTGTGTTTAACATTTTTTTTATTTACTTAATTAATAGCGAACAGGCCAGGAGGTGAAGACTATAATTTTGACTGTTGGACTGATCTGTATCAAACTTTGCTGGAGGGGCTCATTTAAAAGAGTGCCACAAATCTGTTTGTGTTTGTTGCAGAAACATGACAATGGCCAGCAAACCATCAAAATATATTCTGGGGCCTATATAAAACAGTCAATCCCAAATTGGAATGTTGTGGGGCGCACCACTGTGCACCAATGTGCACAAGTTAAACTGTATGTCCTACACTGTATGTGTATATCCACTCACAGCTCCTGCTGCTGCCTGCAAGCCCCTTACCTGCTATGGTCATGTCCAATTCATTGTATAATCTTTGGCCATGATGGTGAAAAGGGGAGTGGTTTCTAAGCATATAATCGTTTAATCAATATTGCAGTCAAAATGTCCAAAAAAGTATTTAAATTTCACTTTAAGTTGGTGTGTAAGTTTCATATACCTCGCGGCAATGCCATCACCAGTGGACATCAGGTTTACCGGTGAAATTATTATTTTGTACATTATGTTTTTGTACTGTAAGCTCCCATTTCCCCCCACTAACCCCAGATGGCTTCATTGAGGAGTTCAAAGAAAATATAATCACACACACATCCTCCATATTTGGTGCCGAGCCAAACTGCAAAACAGCAGAATCATGCAAAACAAGAAGAGGCACCCGTTTCGACTGGCCTCGCAACTCACTTAAAAAGCTCATATTTTATTCACAATAGCAATAGCCAACAGCTGCTGCTACAAATAGAATTGGAGCGAAGGCCTATTCTTGTTTAATATTGAGGAGGTTGACATCCGCCTGGCAGGGGTATGTTAATCTCTATAGGCTATTATAGTCCCTGGACTATGCACTTAGGCAGGCCATATCAGCCATGTTCTCTTTCTGCAGGTAGAATTGTCAAGTCTCTCCACTCTGCAACACCCTGGCCTTGCAGTGACAGTTTTGACTGCTCCCACAGGGTGACATTTGGAGATCTCCACTCCATGCATCATGCCACAGATGGGACATTGAAGATGCACTTCATAGCATCATGGCACCACTGTGCCCCCACACATACAATTGTCTGAGTGTATCAGGCCTCTTCATCAATCTCAGCATCATTGGCATAGCAGGTGTGTGGGATAGATCTGTTCTGACAGTGTGAGGGAGGAGCAGTGTGATCCTGTCTTCATCTCTGTTCCTGACAAGCAGCTCTTCTTGGACAGCAGTGATCTTGACATCTGGATGATTGATTGACTATAGCCACCCCGCTCGCTCTCTCTCTCTCTCTCTCTCTCTCTCTCTCTCTCTCTCTCTCTCTCTCTCTCTCTCTCAAACCCTAAATCAAACTTGTGACATCCTCAACTCAAACCAACCCCAGGTATTTACTATTGACAACCTACAGTATACAGATATTTATTTTCTTTTTAATGCCCAGTGCACACACACAGTTGCGTTGTAGTTCACATGAACACATAAAACAGGTTATTTGGAATCAAACTTAATGTATTTTGCAGCAGAAATAGGCAGCTATACTGGGATGCAACATCCCCCCAAAGAAATGATATTTGAAAAATGTTCTTGTAATGTATAAGTATATATGATTTGAGCATGCACAGTACATCATTGTCCGACTTGAATTGCTTCTGTTGCCAAGTTACAAACTTACAGCTCCACTGTACAGTATGTCTTTGCAATGCTGCCAGTAGTCCATTTAGCCAGATGTGACAATGCATAAATAGGTGAAATATAATCGGATTAATAATGGTACATCAGCAGCTAGCCTAGGCCTATTTGATGGCACAGGTCTATTCAAGCTGATTTGAGAAGAATAATGTTTCCCTCACTAGCCCTAAGCAACAAAATATGTTCATCTATAGTTAAAGGGATTGTGACATAAAAAAAATGTAATTAAAATAAATGGGTTTCTGAGCTCAATTGCACCCAAAAACGGAACTTTTAACATTCAGGCCCTTTTTCCACTGGTTGGGAGCCGGTTCAGTTCTTTTTGGTTCTTAGTCCATGAGCCAGAGCTCCAAAACTGGAACGTTAATTCTGAATTGAGTGGGCAAAACCATACCTATATTAAATTGTTGTCGCCATGAAACTTCCCCAGTTGATTATTTACACAAAGACAAAGATTAATTGTATTACAAATCCAGGTCTTAAGTTAAGTCATAAGACCTGGTACTTAAGACACGCATAATACTGCCCTATGAGTTCCACTATTCTATCATGGCGTGCTATCCCTTTGTATGCATAACAGCCATTCAAGATGTGTGCCAGTGTTTCAGTGTTCTGTTCTATGGTGAAAAAGACACTAATGGTTTGGCACCTGGCCTATGCTGAGGCCAATGGCCATAAAGGCATTTGTCTGTACGGTCGACATCAATGTTGTGGTTCTTGCAATCCACTTATTTGAGACATTAAGCATCACAGAGCTCTGGATTGGCTTTGGCTGCAGAAAGAACTACAGGAACATTCCTGCTCATGAGATCTGCAATGCTCCTGGTCCCCATGAAGTCACTGGCTTTGCCTCTCTTCCATGTGCTAACAAGATGTGATACTACATCAGCCTTCCTTGGCCATGGGGAAATGTGCATAGGCCCCCTGGTCCCAGCTCCAATAGTTCCGCCTCAATTCCCAGCCTCATTTCCATTGGGCTTGGACCAACATCCACGCTTACAGTTCCCGTTTGTAACACAACCAGTTTAACAAATTATACTAACCAACCAATTATCACACTCAATATTAAAACAATAATAAGACATAGACAGCAAAATATTTCTATGTCAAAGCGTACAAAAACTCCCTCAAATTTAATAACTGTCACGTTAGTACCCTCTTTTCAGAAGTTACCCTTATGTCATAATACTAAGGATTTAAAAATGGCACTGTTAAATACCAGGTCTTTAAATCAGGACAAAACATTTCTAGTCAATGATATAATTTCAGAGCATAATTTAGACTGCATATTTGTCACTGAAACATGGCTATACTCAAACGCTCCTGCTGCTCTTCCCTGCAAATTATGAATTTTCATATTCCATGAGGCAGGGAAAGACAGGTGGGGGAACAGCCTCCATATGCAGTACTGCTCTAAATAGTAAGAGTATCTCCTTTGATAAATGTCTTTCTTTTGAATATCATGCCTCTATCTTAAACTGCCAGTCCCCTGTCCTAACCTTAACTTTATATAGACCACCAAAGAAAAACTGCACTCTTTTTCTAACAGAATTTGCTGAGCTCCTATCTATCATTAACACAAACTACGATATGACAATCATCAGTGGAGATTTTAACTACCATATCGACAATGAATCTGATATACAGGCTAATAATCTAATCACTCTATTGTCTGACATGGGCTTCGCTCAACATGTGAGTGGCCCAACTCATGACCGTGGCCACACCCTTGATCTGGTCATTACACGGGGCCTTACTGTAGATATATTATCAATCACGAAAGTTGCTTTCTCAGACCACTCCCTTATTGAATTTTCGGTGTGCTTACCAGTGCCACAGTGCAATACAAACCGCCTGGTGAAAAAGCGACACCTCGACTCTGATGCAGCTGACAAATTCATAGACCGCTTTAATAATATACAAACCCCTTATACACGTCCCTCATCAGTTGATGAACTGGTTTCTGTTTTTAACAACAAGCTAAGGTCTACCCTTTATTTTATTGCGCCTGTCAGACTTAAGAAGGTCCTCCCCAAAGAAAAATCACCATGGAGGAAAAATGAAAGTGTAATTGAACACAAAAAAACTGCCGAAAAGCGGAACGCAGATGGAGAAAGACGAAATTACAGGTTCATTTTGAAATTTAACTCATCTCATATAACAAGACCATTAGAAAAGCCAGGGGATCTTATTTCTCTGACCTCATCCAAAAAAATCTGCACAACCCCTTAGACACTTTTCTCCACTATTGATGGCCTAATAAACCCCCCTCCACAAACTACAAATGACCTTGCAACACAGGAAAAATCTAACGAGTTCTCAGCCTATTTCAGGGAAAAGGTCACTTCCATACGCATGGATATTGCCAAAACAAGGACAGCAAACACTGCCAAAAGGTCCCCTGCACTCTTCAAAAGCACTTTATCCCAGTTCACTCCAGTAGACACCGAAATTGTTAGCAAAGTGGTAAGGGCTCTTAAGTCCTCTACTTGTTCCCTTGACCCTATCCCCACTAGCTTTTTTAAAACAGTTTTTAACTGCCTATCTAGTGAGTTATTAGAACTAATTAATAAATCCCTGCTTACCGGTATTTTTCCTGGGTCACTCAAAAGTGCCTTAGTTAAACCCATCCTTAAAAAGAATACACTGGACTATCTGGTTCCCAGCAACTATCGGCCCATATCCAACCTCCCGTTTTTAAGTAAGATCCTAGAAAAACTAGTTTTTAATCAGTTAATCTCATTTTTAAACGACAACGAAATGTTAGCTAGATGTTACCCTAGCTAGAGATTTTCCAATCTGGTTTCAGAGCAAACCATAGTACAGAGACAGCACTAGTCAAAGTACTAAATGACCTGCAAAAAACCTCTCTGTTCTTGTTCTTCTGGACTTAAGTGCAGCATTTGATACAGTGGATTACGACATCCTTCTGGACAGACTTGAAAACTGTGTTGGCCTCTCAGGAACAGCTCTCGAGTGGTTCAGGTCCTACCTGACTGCTCGTGATTTCCGAGTAACACTTGGTGAATACTCCTCCGATAGCGTTGAGCTGACGTGCGGTGTCCCCCAGGGCTCAATTTTAGGCCCCATTCTTTTCAACCTATACATGCTACCACTTGGCTCAGTTATCAGAAAACACAATATACACTTTCACAGCTATGCCGATGACACCCAATTATATATCTCCATATCCCCAGATGACCTTACCCAAATTGACACCCTCATAAAGTGTATTACTGACATCAAAACATGGATGTCAGAAAATTTATTTCAACTCAATGAGGGTAAAACTGAAATCCTCCTTGTCGGGGCAAAGGCCGAGAGGGAAAAACTATCCGCATACCTTAAATCAAAAGCACTTCACACAAAGGACCAAGTAAAAGACCTTGGTGTTATATTTGACAGTGACCTTAACATGGAGGCACATATAAGAAACACCACAAAAATATCATTCTACCATCTGAGAAACATTTCCAAAGTCCGACCATTTCTGTCCCAACATGATACAGAGAAACTCATTCACTGCTTTATTACCAGCAGGCTTGACTACTGTAATGCTCTCCTGTCTGGCTTACCTAAAAAAACCATTGGTCGGTTACAACTGGTCCAAAACGCAGCTTCCCGCGTGCTGACATAGACCAAACGTAGAGCACACATTACACCGATTTTAAAGTCCCTGCATTGGTTGCCTATACATTTTAGAATAGATTTTAAAATTATTTTACTTGTTTTTAAAACATTGAATGGAAATGCACCGGTCTATTTTTCTGAAATGCTACCTAAATATGTGCCCGGCAGACCCCTAAGATCCTCTAGTGCTGGTCTGCTAGAGATCCCCGAGACCCCAAACACAAAGAAATATGGAGAAGCCGCTTTTAGCTACTATGCCCCTGTGCTGTGGAACAGCCTGCCAAGGGGTCTACGGTTCTCTGAATCTGTGGACATTTTTAAACGAAATCTTAAAACACACCTTTTTAGCATTGCTTTTAACTAGATCATTGCATGTCCTTTTCCTGTTTTAGTCGCTCATTTTTGTTTTGTTATTACTATGTAGTTGATGCTCTCTTGTTGCGTTTTGCTCTTTCTTGTTTTATTTTTGCTATTACTGTAAAGCACTTTGAACTGCACTCATTGTATGAAATGTGCTATATAAATAAAGATTGATTGATAATTGATTGATAGGCAGCTTTGGAGGAAACGCTGGATCTCACAGGCACCCTAGTTGCCCTCACCTTGTAGCCTGAGCAGATCAACTCTGATGTTGTCCATATGCAGCAACTCTCAGACGAGTCCTTTATCTGCGTCTTCGGTCATCTCGATTCCCCATACATCTAGCCAGCTAGTTTGTGCTTCCCACATCAGCATCTTTCTTTTGCACATCCATGTGATTGCAGTGACTGGCTAGTCTCATCTCATCCTCCTGCTATTGTGTCTGCATGGTTGTCATATTCCTGATTTCAGTACATATGGGACTCCACAACAGTAAGTAGTACTGTACTAGTAAGTAGGTCATAGTGGCTTATTATCAGAGCTGGATCGAAGCCATGATCTTGTGGTTGAAAGGTGAGTGCTCTACTGACTGAGCTACCAAGGCACCCTCAATAATGAGGGTCCAGTAAACGACACATTCCAATTTTTCTAATGCTCAAAAATAACATATAATATCAACAAGTTTGCCAATAGTGTCAAAGGTAGGCCTAAACTAATTTTAATATAGCTGCCATCTTGGACATATGCAAATTAGGTGTCCAGACACACCCAATCATAAAGATAAGTATTCCAAAATGTCAAATTGTCAAACAACCTGAAATAGACACCAATTTTGCATTTGTAGCTCATCTGGTTCAAAATGTATAGCCAAAACCATTTTCAGGTGGCAGCCATATTGGATTTGGCCACTATGGCGACCGTGAAGGTCACTGGCTCGGGTGCCCTAGCTAAATCATTAGAACATGCCCTGTAGGCCTATACATCTGGGCCAAATTTGGTGCTTTTAGAGTACTACATTTTCACAATATAAATCTGAATATTTCATTGTATTCCCCATATACTGTATGAAAACAAAGAAAAATATATTTCAGTCTATCTTCTACCTTGTTTAGCCAAGCATATATGGCTTTTATTATGTTTCAGCACAGTGGTGGCCGCCATCTTTAAATGGTCCATTTTGAGGGCTTAGCGGCCATTTTTGAGCTTTACATACAGCAAAATTTGGATTCAGCACACCTTAATACCCCTAGAAAACATGTATGTAATAAATTAACACGATTTGCCTTCGGGGTTCATATTTTGGGGAAACGGACCTAGTCTAAAAAATTGGTTCTGATCTGAACCGATCTGAATCCCATATGTCAAAGGGATTTGCCAGCAGATGTCACTGTTTTCACTGTTTTGCCTGTTTTCATTGCAGCTCAAAAGGCTTCAGAACACACAGAGAAAACACCAGAGTCTGACCAGACCACAGAAAATCCACTGAATGTTCAAAGTAAATTTTTTGGGTGTAATTGAGGTCATAAAACCTAAAATAAAATAAATAAATTAAAATGAATATCATGAAACCTTTAAGAAATACTTCAATCAATCAATCAAAACAGATTTGCCTGCCAGTGCCAATAATACCCACTAGATGGCAGTGTAGACTATCACAAATTATGAACATAAAGACACCCCCCCACACACACACACACACACACACACACACACATCCAGACTGAGTTACTCCGCCCCCGCAGCAGGCACGTCACATTAGTAAACACGGAAGCTGGTGAGATGTGAGAATTTTCGTTCCCTTACCTCCTGGCTGTATAACATCTTTGCAGTAGTATCTTCTCTACTGCGCTGACACATTTATCACATGTCTGTTCTTTCAGCCGACGAAGAGTTGGTCAAGCAATGGGAAAGGTCAGAAGACAGTTGTTTTTGTGTAGGCATTATGTCTACTTAGTCTAAGGGGTACACATACACCACGTCCACCCCACCGCACATTGTAACTTCTTCCTGCCTGCTTCCAAGACACCTTGCGGTCTGGTCTGATTTAATGAGGTCACTGCACAGAAAGTAGCTCATAACATGTCTACGGTGGATTTTTATGAAACAAAAGCTTGGCAGATTGAACGAGGATAATTCAAGCTTGGTCTAGATCGCAAAAGCAAATTGGATGAGTGGGGAGGAGGGTATTGCAACTTTGCGGCTAGGTATTTCTTAATTTTAGCTTAAGTTGTCGCCTCTAGCACTTTGAATAGACAACTGTCAAAGGCAGCTTATTGGTCAGTGATGTCCTGAAGAAGCAGAGTTAAGTGCCAGCAGGCTCACCCTGACAGATATGATTCCATATTTATTTAATGTAAACATTCACCCTGCCAACTTTCAGACTGTACTTCAGAAGCAGAAGAAACATAAATCAATTAACATAAATTATATGTAAGTTATAATTATATATATAAAACCTGCGATTGTGTTTTGGTGCCCACTCTTCCGAGACCTGGTGCTCACTCTGTTTTGGTGCCCACATAGTGCCCACTCTTCCGAGACCTGGTGCTCACTCTGTTTTGGTGCCCACATAGTGCCCACTCTTCCAAGGTGCCTAGTTTTCCCTAGAATGTTTGCCCAGAATGTTTTGGTGCCCACCCTTCCTGTTACTGTGATGAATAGACCGATAGACATTTTGGGGATAAACAAGAACAAATTGATGAGTACATTTACGTCTAGTAATGATGTACAGTGCTAAAATCATGTATACTTTATACTTTACATTATTTCAGACCATTTTCCGAAGCATACATACATATTCTTTACGTTTTTTACGTTTAGGATAAAACAGCCCACTGGACCAGTATGCGTACCAAGTAGAGCCTTTCGCATGTGCATGTTTTTTAATTTTTTCATCAAGTCGATTAAGACCAATTCTACATGTCTAACATTCTAACAGTTTTCTGAAAAACGTATGTTGCTATATTAGTGGTGCTCAAACTTATGTCGACACTCCTGTTGTATGTGCAGTGAGCAGGCCACGTTGAGGAAGCAGCTAGTGGAAGAGGACACCGAAGATTGGCAGAGGAGTCCAGAGTTCTCTGGTCTACAAAGAATTGGTGGGGTGGACCTGTCCTTCATCAAAGGGGACGATGTCAATGCCTGTGCCCAGCTTGTGGTGCTGAGCTACCCTGACCTGGAGGTGAGTGAGACTCATTCACTACTAAAGCCTCACTGCTAATTAATATCATGTCAACCAATTGTGTGTCGGAGTTCAAACCTGTGACACACTGTAGGCATTGCCGCCTACAATGTAGGTACCCGCCTGCCCGGACCACTACGCTAGCCGCCCGGGCCTACCTAACTTTATTGACCCTGTGTGAGAAATTCAGGTGTGTGAGAGAGGGAGAGACTTGATTGAATATCATAATATGAAAATAATTATAGTCTGTTCTATCAGAACTGTTCTAGCTGTTATTTTCTTTACCCAGTTATATATATACATATACTATAATAGGCATCACTGATGATTATGTATACAAAATGTCATTGTGCCAATATTTTGTGAAATCACCAATAGGCATATTGTCACAATAAAAATGAGCAACATTTAGACATTTGGTAAGAACTATATCCATAGTCCATATAGCACCAACCCTAATCTCAGTTCTACCCTAAGCATCTAAATAAACATACGTAACGTGAAGCCCTAAAGCTCTAAATTAGCTCTAATTAAATTCCTGTTCAATCTTGAGTAAAAGTAATCCTGAGTGTCAATTTGTGAGGGGCACTAGCCCCGCCAATGCATGGCTTTCCGAAATTACACCATATGCCATCCAAGTCTATGTTTGTCGAGAGCCTAATTATAGATTTCCTGTCCCTGCAATTCTCCCAGACCCAGCAATTCTATGGACTTTAATGTTTGTTTAGGGTAATGATTGACAATGCAAGACGTCATCTCGTAAATACATTGTGTAATACATTTATTTCATTTTTCACGGATATGAGAACATCAACATGAACCCAAAAATGTGGGCGCCACTCACTTCACACAAGTGTGATTTTTATAAAAATGTTCTTGTAATGCAGGCAGCCTTACAGATCCATTTGCCTTCCCTCTATGTGTACCTTATCATGGGTTGCTGCTGGGCTCTGCAGTCCTTCATAATTAATTTTTTTTAGCATACTTTGTTGGTACGTGATTCATTTCCATGGTAATATACTGTACAACAAAGTTTAATGAAATGTACTTTGGAATAGGATTTCCAAATATGTGATTTGTTCTTAGGTCCTGTGTAATCTACTCTACCTCTTACACTGAGGTCCATTTGCAACACATTTACTCATGGTACAGTAAAGGATAGTCTATTTAGTCTATTATATGCAATGCTGTTGAATTAAAAACCTAGATATCAGCACAATGTTCGGTCCATATTTAGTTTTCCACATTATTCTATTGGCTTGCTCTCCAGTTTTTCATGAAAAGTAAGATTTTAATAGGGCATTATTCTTTAAAACCTATACACGTGCAGTGATCCGGGGTTAAACAAATGAACATTGTCAGCGCATGTCAGGAGCCTTGGACACACCAACAGTATCAATCACACTGTATGTAGCCTATTTGAACGAAGCGATGCCAGAAGCAGTCTCATTAGACAGAGATGACAAGGTGAACAGTGACCAAATAAAGTCATCTTGTCTTTCTGGAAATGTTTTCTACTGCTGTGTGCCTGTGTGGTATACTAGAAGTCTCTTAATCAGCGACTGTTTCAGAGCAACAAACAAAAATGATACTTGCCTGTAGTTTACCAAAGCATTAACTTAAGCTTTGATAAAAGCTTAACTTTTTTTTTTAACTTAGTTTTAAGTTGACCCTTTTAGTTTAGCCAAGCTGGGTCCCACAAAATTGATTGTTGCATACCGGTATGCTGTTTTTACTTTTTATTCTCATTTCTTGCCATGCTTTTAACCCTGGCTGTAAGCACTCTGAGTGCTTTCTAAATAAAATGCATTATTATTATTATAGTCTACTGTAGAATAAAAGGCCATTGTTACCCAGCTAATAGCAGTGTATGTTGGTCCATCAAAACTTACATGTTACCTACTCCACTTTGTGTCTTGTGGCACATGAGGCCACAGAGCGCTTCCAATGTTCAATATCCAAACTGTGCATATCAAAAATGACCCACTTTTTCTAATCTTCCCCCCACCCCCCGCTTCCCAGGTGCTGTATGAGGACACTAAGATGGTTACACTCACTGCGCCTTACATCGCTGGCTTCTTGGCTTTCAGAGAGACCCCATACCTCCTGGAGGCCCTGCAACGTCTAGAGAAGAGCCAGCCCGGTCTTCTGCCTCAGGTCTGCTAACAACGTGAATACCAGGGCCCTTCAGTACAGCTCAATTGGATTTAAAGTCATTTTAACATGTAGACTAGAATTATATATTTTTTGCATAATCGTCAAAAATCACAGATAGCAGATCAACAAGCTTACAACGCGTCACTTACTCACTTTGTGATGCGTTGTAACTTGTAAGCTTAGATCAGCTATTTCCAGTATACAGTATTATATATAAAATTATTAAATATGTCGGACTGTAATGTCTTTGTAATATCTGCCCTGTGCAATGTTTTATTACGAAGCCTTAAAGGCAATCTGAAATGTAATTTGTATTTATATTGTCCAATGTTCAACGTCAAAAACACAATTAAATTGTTAATCGCAATTATTTGTGTGACAATTAATCGTCAACTTCAATTGGAATCGTAACAGCGCTAGTAGAGTGGACTGCTTCTGTCTTGCATTTTTGTCATTCTTTTATGCTAGTTTTAGACAGGGTATCTCTTTTGTCAACACATTGTAAAATGGGCATAAAAATAGGCAGTGCTAGAGCGCTATAGTTCAACATCCAGATCCAGACCATGGATACCTCCCTTGCTCCCTTACTTCATCCCATAGAAAGAAAATATATGTATAGAATGGATATGTCCATTCATAGCAACACTGTGCTTCCATGTCAGACACAGAGTCTGAATTATCCATCTGTGTTGGCTATACGGTTTCCACAGCAATACAGTAAGTGTCATCAGGGTTCCTAGCAAAGTCAGTGGCTGTGACAAAAGAAGTACAGAAATTGCGCTAATGACCTATTTATACTATTTGTTCTACACTCTGTTCATCCATTTCTCATTTCGTAATTTGTCCTTCCACAGGTGGTCTTAGTAGATGGAAATGGTCTCTTCCACTACAGAGGTGAGTGTGGCTGTTAATATTTTTTTCACTTAGTGTAGGTTTTCATTCCTGATATGATATCCTCCTTTTGATTTAAGCCTGGCTTTCATATAATGTTATGATGTACTGTACTGTTGGTGGGCACCCTTGTTTGTAGTACCCTGCTGTCTTTCAGTGACGTTTCCTTTGCTCTGTATGTTGGTCAGTTTTTATCCATGTTTCCTAGCGCTGATACAGATGATATACTTCTGACCTTTTTTTATCACTCCCCTCTGCCATGGAAAATATAGGCTCAAATGAAGGCTTAATTGCAAATTATTTCAGTGCTTCTGTCTTGGAAAAGGTTTTGACTTAATTTGATGTTGGGGCCTTGATGAGGGCTGGACTGAAGTGGTCTTAACTACACATTTTGGAACTAAACAATGCTGTTAATGTAACCTTCCAGAGTTTGGCCTTGCTTGTCATCTTGGAGTCCTGTCAGAACTGCCCTGTGTAGGCGTGGCCAAGAACCTACTGCAGGTGCATGGTGTGACCAAGAGTGAGGAGCACCAGTCACAGGTGAGAGCATCAGTACTCCAGTAGACCATTTGTTGTACCGCTTTGGGCATGTAGCTGAAGATTGAAGATGGTTAGGGCCGGTGCCAATAAGCTGTAATCCTGGGTGCTACTCTCAACCTGGGGAGAGCCCTGGACTGATGCTTCCTTCAATGCATGAGGAGTGAGCAGGCCGCTTCTTATCACCTGCCACGGGGGAGTTTCCCCGGTAGGACATACAGTAGGCCTTTCACTGGACCTCCTAGCCACTAAGATGACCCCAGGCCCACCACTTAAAGACCACATGTTAGGGTGCCCAAATCTGAAGTTAGGTGGTCAAATGACCTGAAACTGAAGCAATTCAGTAAAGGTCAACGCTTCCTCATGGGGTCATTTTAGGGCCTAGGAACTCCAGTAAAGGGTAAAATACTCTTCTTGGTTGTGGGAACAACATATCCAACGATGAGGACCCCAGGCCCAAAGATGTCCCCCTGGCAACTGTTTCAACTTTGGGTCAGCCTACATGTAAAAGTGTCCAAAGTTGAAAGAAGGTTGTCAAATGAACTGAAACTGAAGCAATGGTGTAATTGTGCCCAAATCTGAAGTTAGGTGGTCAAATGAACTGAAACTGAAGCAATTCAGTAAAGGTCAACGCTTCCTCATGGGGTCATTTTAGGGCCTAGGACCTCCAGTAAAGGGTAAAATACTCTTCTTGGTTGTGGGAACAACATATCCAACGATGAGGACCCCAGGCCCAAAGATGTCCCCCTGGCAACTGTTTCAACTTTGGGTCAGCCTACATGTAAAAGTGCCCAAAGTTGAAGGGCAGAGCTTCAACTTCAGCTACCCAGTACCCAAGGTTGAAGCGCCCTACAACTTTGGGCACTGGATAGCTGAAGTTGAAAGCTTCAACTTCAGCTACGCAGTACCCAAGGTTGAAGCGGCACCGAGTGCCACACTACGAGCTTGTATATCTGCTATTTTTCAGTGGGGTACATTGAATCACTGGTCCTGGGTCAATCCAAGGGCCTACCACTCCACTCACTTGATATGTTGTTCCCCAACTCTTGGAGAGTATTTAGGCCTTTTACTGGAGGTCCCAGCCCCTAAAATGACCCCAGGAGGAAGTGTTGACCTTTACTGAATTGCTTCAGTTTGAGTTCATTTGAGCACCTAAATTCAGATTTGAGCATGTGGTTTTTAAGTGGTGGGCTTCTGGTCATCCTAGGGGCTAGAAGGTCCAGGGAAAGGCCTACATACTCTCCAAGAGTTGGGAAAGAACATATCAAGAGAGTGGAGTGGTAGGCCCTTGGATTGACCAGTGGATGCAATGTACCCCACTTTGAGGTGTCACGTCTTAGGCCTAGATTTAGGGTAGGATCGCCCTGTAGCCATACAAAGGCCTAGGGTTCCCAGATTGTAAAATGTTGTTCCTCCATCTTGGGAGAGTATGTACGTAGCGTGTGGAAGGAACAACCAGTTCCAACCAGTTCCTTTCCCTCGGATCAGGCGCCCCGGCTGACCAGGGGGAGGCAGTATAGAGACTAGGATTACTGCATGAATTTTGTGAGGGTATACCTTAGGGGACGCGGGGAGAACATGCAAACTCCGCACAGAAAGGCCCTTTTGCCAACCCCACCTAGGGTATGGGCGCTGATGACGCGGAGGAGAGAACACCCCCAGCTCCCACAGCGTCACTAGCGGGAATCTAGCTGTGAGGTGACTACCGACTATTTGGCTGTTGTAGATCCCCAATAGAGCGTCACAGTCCCGCCCCCTCGAGAGACCCAGAAAAGAAATCCCCGTTCATTTTCCTCATAGACATTTCAGAAAGTATTTATTTTTAAGACGTTTACGCCCGGACAAAGCCAACTCTTGTCGTGACAAATCATGACAATAAACACAATGTTTTGGGCCAAACAAAGAATTAGAAAGTAGAAAAAAACGGCAGGTTACAACAATTTGTTTGTTGTTTTTCTTCTTTGTAATTTTTAGTTTGGTCCAAAATATTGTGTTTGTTGTCATGATTTGTCACGACTTGAGTTGGCTTTGTACGACGCTTAAAAGGTCTTTAAATAAATACTTTGTTAAATGTCTATGGGAAAAATGCACTGGGATTCATTTCCTGGGTCTGGTGTCGTCATGAAAGGGGGCGGGACTGCGACGCTCTATAGGGGCGCCACAAATGTGAAAAGTTCAACCGTATATCGTCAACACTATTTCACCCCCACAGCTTCCTATGGCCCATGGGACAGCTGCAATCCACAACATACACAGCCCTGGGTACTTGGGTAGGCAACCACCCATCCTGTCATACACAAACAAAGGACTGTGTGTGTGTGTGTGTGTGTGTGTGTGTGTGTGTGTGTGTGTGTGTGTGTGTGTGTGTGTGTGTGTGTGTGTGTGTGTGTGTGTGTGTGTGTGTGTGTGTGTGTGTGTGTGTGTGTGTGTGTGTGTGTGTGTGTGTGTGTGTGTGTGTGTGTGTGTGTGTGTGTGTGTGTGTGTGTGTGTGTGTGTGTGTGTGTGTTCATGTGTGTTCATGTGTGTGTGTGTTCATGTGTGTGTGTGTTCATTCATGTGTTACTGTTTGTTACAAGCCAAGCCCTCTCTCTGTAATGTGAGTTTTGAATACAAATCAACTTGGAACAAATGCCTGTTAGTCAAAGCATACCTGTGGGAAAGCAAAATTTGGGTTTCATTAATATGCAAATGTTCATTTTGTTGCAATCTGGAGCCTCAATGACCTGTCAGGGACAGGAAGAAAAACAAGTAGAAGTTAATTGTGTGTTATGAACAGATGTCTGGCTGCTGTAGATACGACAGCAGGCTTAGCAAATTAACTTCGGCCCATTCTTGTTTCGCACATACATGTACTGTAGTGTCCAGCAGAGTAGCGCATCCTCTGGACACGCTCTGTGATGTTCTGACTCTCAGGTTGCAGGATAGGGGAGGAGCACACACCAGTGATAGAGAGGTGCTGCTGACCATAATGAAAGTACAAGTGTGAACTGTGAAGGAAGGCAGTCGCACACTTGTAGCCTTGATGCAAGAATAATTCAATGTTTTGAATTTTGACATGACAAGTCGTCATGTCAAAATGTTTTGACATGACAAGTTGTCTTCAGGGTATTGAGAGACACAACATCTCAACGGCCATTAATAGCAACATTCAGTGATGGTTAGGGCACAACTTAGCCTTGTTGAAACCTAGGGGAAAAAAATTATGTTGATTAGTGGGAATCAATATGCGTGCAAAGTTTCCCAGCAATCGGCGGATTTGGCGTGCACCCCCACAAATCTTGGAAGCCAATCATAAAAATGTGACAGATACGGCTTGATCATAAGGCTACAATACTATAATACTATACTATAATATATACCGATTTGCGTCAGATTTGGACAAAATCGGTAGGTGAAGTAGCAGAAACTGTGTTTTTAAAGAAAATAGCAGGAAATAAGATTAGCTAGTTCCTAATAGCTTTATACACAGCTGGTATTGAAATGTGGACTGTGGAATAGAAAACCCTCTACTCCTTCTGGGACTGCTCCAAGCAGCATCACCATGGTATCCTCTAAAATATTTTGACCAACAACAAGTAGAAAGTCTCTTATACAGTAGCTGCAGATATCTGAAAAAGTGAAAGTGTCTTTGAGGAAGTCCCACCTGCACATCACAGAAATTGAAAGGCCTAAGAATCCTACAAATTATAACAAAAACAAAAACAATGTATGAGACGAGTGTTGCAATTAAGTCCCAAGAACAGTTGCCATATGGAGACACCTGTGCTCTCTCATATTGTGCCCTCCAATTTAATTGTTGCCATGATATTACTCAGGGCTTAAAGTTCTCAGTCCTGGGGACTGATTTCAGTCCTGAGGATTTCATAGAGGTCATTTTATGAGATCAGTGCAGATTTGCAAAAAATATTTTTCAGTCTTGGGATTTTTTTTGCTTTAAGCCCTGTATTACTGCTGTCTTTCCTCTTGCATACATGGTCCTAAGACCCACACATCCTCTTCTTACTGAGTAGAAGAGTGTTCCTCCAGCCTCTCTGACCCTTTCAGCACTCTCTCTCTGTCTCTCTGTCTCTTCTCTCTGGCTGTCTGTCTCTCTATCGCTTTCTCTCAGCACCTGTGTCTCTGTTTTTCATCTCTTCCCTGTCAATCACCTGTGTTAATGCACAGGCTAACAAGGCTGCAGCCCAGGAGCCAAAAGCTCCAGGAGGCCTGGCGCACGCACATTGTTTTATATTTGTTTGCACTGCAAACTGAAAAGGTATTTGCGACGTGTTTTTTTGTGTGTGTGTGGGTGTGTGGACATAGAAGGTTTCTGCCCGACAGTGATAATGTGCACATCAGCCATGGCCCCAGGTCCTCTGTGGCTGCTTCTGGCACTGCCTGGCTGTCTCCCTAGTGACTCGTCCTGTGTTGTAATCAGTCATAGAAGTGCAGACATCGCATCCATCATGGAGGCTAAGCTGCCTTCATCTTTTTGGCCCATAATGCACAGCACACCTGTGAATACCAGTCTGGTGTGGTGCAACTGACATTGCAATGTGCCTTTGACTGTGGAGAAGACAAGCTTTAGTTTCTACTGAAAAAAAAGACTCTTCTCATGTCATGTCCAAAACAAACATTAAAGTCCAGAGACTTGGCTGGCAAACGATTTACATCACAAGTGCTCTAAACAAACTCTCATAGACTTGGCCCATACCCATAGATATAATCTTCAAAAGCCATGTATTGGAGTGTCTAGCTTAATTAAAAAGAAGTTCATGATATCTCAGAGTTAGATGACTGAGGTCAATGAAACGCATAAGTAGTCCTCTACATTATATAGCCTTTTTATTTATGTTTTTAAATATTTGCCCTCTGGCAAGTGTAAGTGATTTTAAGACTTTGCAGGACAAATGTATGTGGCATGTTTAATCCTATGACTACGAACCCATGGTATTGGCCTTACTGCTAAGTACCATTTTCCAAAATAATACTGAGGGTTGATTGATTTTCAAGGAAGCCGCTTGGTTCCATTCATTTCAGAACAATATGACGATCTTACAGAGATTGGAAACTTGCTTGAGATAGTTAATCTAACATACTAATATCATTGTGAAGGTAACCCAGTGGCCTTTCCTCTAGTTCCCCTTTAGGACAAAATGTCTACTTGCACACATGATATCTCAAAAACTAATGGAGAGATTAGCATGAATTTATTATGCTCACTGCATTCAAGCTACAGTTGGAGGCCATCGATATTGTCCTTTTCTTTTTGCTGAGGTTTGCGTGATCTGCGCAAAAAGACAGTTAACCCATTTTGGGCGGGAACCCCTTTTGGTGTTTTAAACATTGTTATAATTTAGCTATTGAAAAATAGCAGATCTACAAGCTCATAGCGCGCCACCGAGTGGCGCGCTACGAGCTTGTAGGGCTGCTATTTTTGAAAAATCGTGAAAATATTTATTTCAGAAAACTGGAGGATTTAGAAGGATTTTTTTAAATTTTGAGGTCAGGCCTAAATGGGTCAAATGATAAGGGACAATATCCAGTGGCACCCAACTGTAGGGCTGGGCCATATATTGATATTGTTATACAGTATGGGACTGGATATCGGTTGGGGATTTTGGATACAATATTGTGACAATTGATGGCAAAAGTGTTGTATTTTCCTGGTTTATTCACTTAATCCTTATTTTATCCTTTCAAAGATTGTCATTTATGTACAACATATGGCCCGAAGCTATGAATACGCAATGACATGCTTGTATGGTCCTTTAAACTGCAATTTAGAACTTGTTTTTCATGGAATAAATGTATATTTTATTAGTCTACATGGTATTGTATGGTATTTTAGTACAATATAACTCCCCTCTTTTTTGAGCAGTAGATGTTTGGTTTCCCATGCGGGAGACCTGGGTGTTTATAATGGATTGTAACTTTATTTGGATGGTTTGTTATGACCGCGCACCATTACGTTTGTTTTCTTCTCCTCCACAGATAGCTGCACTGCAGAAAGGAGGAGACTGCTTCCCACTCACAGCATCCTCAGGAAAAATACTGGGCAAGGTGTGTAATCTGACAGACACAAACAATAATAAAATTAAATGAAAACTCTAATGGAGTTGTTGCTGACCCCCCCCCCATCTCTCTCTCTCTAGGCCCTGCGTAGCTCAGACAGAAGTACTAAACCTGTGTATGTGTCTGTCGGCCACAAGATCAGTCTGGACACAGCAGTACGCCTCACATACTCGTGCTGTCGCTATCGAGTTCCTGAGCCCATCAGACAGGTACTGTACACACACACACACACACACACACACACACACACACACACACACACATTTTGTGTGTGTTCAGTCTTCCATCACTCACTGTGAGTGACGAGTACGTCAAGCAACAATACGTCTTGAGTGTATTTAGCTTTTAATTTTCTGTACAGCACTTTGTAAACCTTGCGTTGTGAAATGTGCTATATAAATAAAGTGGATTGGATTGGAGACACTACTCTTTCCCACATTCACACAGCTGTTCTACTCGGATCACACAGCTGTCCTAACATCTGTTGTCTTCTGTTACTTTGTATTCATCATCTAAGATGTTGTACTTCATGAAAAAATAAATAAAGTAAGTGTAAGTTCGGTAAGTGTTTCTGTTTACTGTAGATCTCTCTTCCTTCCGTCTCTGATGCGTGATTATGAATCCCACCATCGTTCTAGGGTAGACCCGCCTCACCATGTGTCTGATTGGCTCCCGGGAAGGCATAGTTTTACTGAGGTTAGGCCGTTCGGGTTAGGTTTAGGGGGGTGCATACTTAGTTTAGTCATTGGTTAGACATGGGTTAAGGTTAGGTTTAGGGTGAGGGTTTGAGATAGGTTGTAGTTGTAGGAGTAATGACTGGTCGCAAAAACGAGAACTGTCAATCACAACGACTACTGGCCAATCACAGCAGGGCTTTCCTAGAACTGGTGGGATAAATAATAATGCGTCTCTGATGGGTGATTGTCTTCCAGCCACTAGACGGTGCTGTTCTCCCACAGTTTAAGGGCTCGTTTTCTCTAGTCTTCTTTTCCAAACAAGCATTCAGGACATTCATAGCCATGCAATCCATCACTTTGATCTCACACGCAGACACACAATTGCAAAAAAAATAAAAAAAAGACTAAACAAGCTAAAACACAAATCGATGCATGCATGCTTGTGCCTGACTGAGCATGCACGCGCACACACACACACACACACACACACACACACACACACACACACACACACACACACGCACCACTGACGGTTTTAGCCAGGGGAGCTGCAGTAGTGTCAACTGAAGCCCTCCACTGTGTGTTCATTTCATCAACCCGATGTGTTTTGATGGCAAGAGGTTATACCAGCAGTAGGAATTGAATCTGGACACCATGGAGGAGCACACAGTACAGATCCCTTGAATCTGGACACCATGGAGGAGCACACAGTACAAATCCCTTGAATCTGGACACCATGGAGGAGCACACAGTACAAATCCCACTCGCAGTATGAATGTTAGTTGTTAAGACACTCAAGAGTTCAACTTAACACTCAGAATTTTTACTCACAGATATTACATATTCCCCTCTGAGCTCTGAACTTTCTTTCCTTTTTCCTGTCAATGTCCTCCGCATTCTTTCTTTCTTTCTTTCTTTCTTTCTTTCTTTCTTTCTTTCTTTCTTTCTTTCTTTCTCAGTGTCTTGCAGTTACTTGTGACCTCTCTCTCTCTCTGCCACAAGGAAAACCATGTGAAAGCAGCAATTTGCAAACTAGCCAACTCTGTTTGGTGTTTTTACTTGGCGCCAAGTTGACGGTGAAGATTTTCTACATACTATAGTATACCAGTAAGACGCCCTAAAGGGTGAGGTTGCGTGCACGCGCGCGCTGTGTCTGTAGCCTAGCTACGGTTGAGTGTAGCATCTCGCATGCCGCCCCTGCGTCAGCTCTCGGGTGAATGTAAACACAGATAGCAATGACGTGTGATATTTCTCTTGGGACATAGTAGGGTCTTAAGCTAAGAGCTAACAGCTCTATATCAGGGCAGCAGATGATCTCTTTAACAGTCACATGGCCCGGGTTACACCATGTGTTATTAACGTACAGTATAAGACCCCCACCTTTCGTCTACCGACACACTTTGTTGTCTCTGTCCGCCCTCACGAGACCGAATCCAACCGTGGTGGTGTCCAAGCAGGACACCACCACGGTGTCCTGCTTATAATATACTAATTATACTGTATACTATACATAGTACAGTATACAGTAAGTAAGCCATGAGGCCCATAGGGCAGGAGCCTATCTCCTGTTTCTGTAGCGTGAGGCAGCTTGATGTGCAAGTACACCCCCTGAACATCATGTACAAGTACACCCCCTGAACATCATGTACAAGTACACCCCCTGAACATCATGTACAAGTACACCCCCTGAACATCATGTACAAATACACCCCCTGAACATCATGTACAAGTACACCCCCTAAACATCATGTACAAGTACACCCCCTGAACATCATGTACAAGTACACCCCCTGAACATCATGTACAAGTACACCCCCTGAACATCATGTACAAGTACACCCCCTGAACATCATGTACAAGTACACCCCCTGAACATCATGTACAAGTACACCCCCTGAACATCATGTACAAGTACACCCCCTGAACATCATGTACAAGTACACCCCCTGAACATCATGTACAAGTACACCACCTGGACATGACGTTTGTACTGTATGTCGCAGGGACTTGGCCCAATATGGCTTAGGGTTGACAACAGAGTACATCATCTTGCAATGGCCCATGTACCTGTCTAAATACTAACTTAATGTCAACGAAATTCACACCCACAACACCAGAGGGAGTTCAACAAACCATGTGCAACCAAGATTCGGCACAAACAAGGGACTAAATAATTCTGTTCTAAATTAAACAGTTATTCTGTTGGTTGATGATGGCTACTTTTTGTGGCCGATAAAGTATAGTTTTTGACCGCGACGGGGGCGCGCCATCTCATGCGTACTTGAGCCACAAGAGGCACCACTGAGCAAGTTGCCGTGCCGAACGTTGTGAAGTTTGCTTCAGCCGACTCAATTTTGCATTTCTACAACATACATGCATTTGTGGCATCCCCATGACCCCCTATATTGTGCTCTATAGAGGCAGCTCAACATGTTATTCCAATTTGCGGTTGACTAGTATATATTGCTTTTTTGTAAGAAATAGGGCCCACAATCCCACACACACATTTTTGAAGGCAGCAGGTATCATACATATTACATACATATTTGTCACATGACACCAGAGATAATGTGTACTGTTCTGCATGCAAACATCACATAACAACAACCAGGAACCATATGCAGAAGGAAGGCAGGAAGAAGCATGCAGTCTAGTGAGCGTAAATACCCTGCCCAATTGGTCAGCTGACTGCCACATCAGCGAATGACATGTGGGTCTTGCACACACTGAATACACCCACATAGTAATGCAGCATATTAACCACTCGAGTACATGTACCAGTATGTGCCCTTGAGCACAGCATGAAGCCGCTCGGGTATATCTGACTGAACCAACTCCCCAAGCTACGTATCATTAGTAGGCCTGTTATAGCGCCGCCATGGTGTGGCGGTTCTACCTTGGCCAGGGACAAAAACATCTCCAACTGTCCAAATGAACACTTGACATGCTTTTCATTATCGGTGCTAGTGTACTCGACTCTCCACAGGCCACTCGGATGCCAACTAGCGCTTAATCATGCACGCACGTAGGCACACACTCACACTTGGATACACCCACTAACTCGTGAACAAGCACACATATTTGTAGTGTACATACACACAGTGTGCATGCACAAATAAACTGAGAAGCACGCATGCATACACATTATGGAATACGCACGCATGCACGCACGCACGTACACACACACACACACACACACACACGCACACACACACACCTGCTTGCAGTCAGCATGAATGGTTACCCTGTTCTTGGCAGCGGAACAGTATGTTGTGGTTTGCCTGTGTCTAATTGAGGTTCACCACTGGGAACAGTGGCTGTAACTTGCCAGGGCAGAGTGCCGTTAATGTTTATGCATTCAGTAGACTGAACACACTGTGTTTATGATAGTGGCATCTACAGCACTAGGGCACTGGAGGAGGGGGCCAGTGTTACAGAATTTCTCCCAATGCTGCCTGAAATCCTACACTGTTACTTGCAATCAAAGCTGTAGCATTAAGCATTTTCCAATGTCAAGAGAATTGTGTAAAAATGTCAGAAATCAAGTCGAATTCATGGTTTTTCATACATTCATGAAAAACCATGAATGCAGTCTAGTGAGCGAGCACAGCATCTCTCTCTCTCTCTCTCTCTCTCGCTCGCTCCATTAAATTCTCACACTCCACTGATAGCCCACACTTCAGTTTGTGTGTGTGTGTGTGTGTGTGTGTGTGTGTGTGTGTGTGTGTGTGTGTGTGTGTGTGTGTGTGTGTGTGTGTGTGTGTGTGTGTGTGTGTGTGTGTGTGTGTGTGTGTGTGTGTGTGTGTGTGTGTGTGTGTGTGTGTGTGTGTATGTATATATATATATATACTGTATTCCCCTTACATTTAGTAGGCAATACGTTTTTACCCCTATTTGCTCCCAGTTTAGGAGTTATGCCAATTAGTCCTTCCCACACATTTCTGTATTTTGCCACTTGCTGTCATACTGTGCTACATTTGAGGATGTTGGAAAGGAAAATAATGATTGTGTCTGTATTGGGTAAACTGGACCGTTGAGAAAGTAATGCTGCATCCGTAGATGGAGGTGCATGCATTATGTTGTCATGAGGTTGTGATCGTGTGTAGCTCAAAGGATAGAGCACAGAATGAATGTCTTTAAATTTTTTAAGGGGCGCTAGCCCCTCCTATATTCAGCTATTGGTGTCGATTTTCGTCTTACACAAACATAAAATTCCCATTGACAATGAATGGAGAATTTACGTCATATGTGTCTGAGCAAATCGACATGTTATGTCATGGTGATATGCGATGATAAGAGCGCCCCTCACTTCACACGGGTGTGATTTTTATTTATTTTTAAACTAGGGATTCGATTTTCTTCTCACCAAAAGCATCCACTAAATGCCATGATGTACATGTTGATTATGCTATATGATTCTCTCATGGAACACACTTCATCCCTTTTCCTTCATTTTAATCTCATTTCTCTTTAAAATCTTCTTCCCTTCCCTGTCTAAATGAAATCTGGTTGTCTTCTCTTGCCTCTCACCACTGTGGAAAAACACCCCTTCACAGCCTGAGAGAAGGAGAGAGAGCGAGATGAAAGGGAAAGATGACATCATTGGTGAATTCTGCAGGGATGGGTTGATGGTGTGAATGCACTGCAGCAGAATATCTCGCACCCACCACAGTGGAAGAGCTGCCTACAACACATGTGAAGACACGCGCAGAGTAGACCAACACACTAGCTGTGATCTCTCTCTCTCTCTCTCTCTCTCTCTCTCTCTCTCTCTCTCTCTCTCTCTCTCTCTCTCTCTCTCTCTCTCGCTCCATTAAATTCTCACACTCCACTGATAGCCCACACTTCAGTTTGTGTGTGTGTGTGTGTGTGTGTGTGTGTGTGTGTGTGTGTGTGTGTGTGTGTGTGTGTGTGTGTGTGTGTGTGTGTGTGTGTGTGTGTGTGTGTGTGTGTGTGTGTGTGTGTGTGTGTGTGTGTGTGTGTGTGTGTGTGTGTGTGTGTGTGTGTATATATATACAGTATATATATATATACACATATACGTTTTACCCCTATTTGCTCCCAGTTTAGGAGTTATGCCAATTAGTCCTTCCCACACATTTCTGTATTTTGCCACTTGCTGTCATACCGTGCTAATTAACGCACCTGCATGTGAGGTGCCCCCAAGCAGGAGAACGTAGCTGCCATCTCCATCCTATGCTCCTGCCGTTTCAACACCGCCTGCCCCAGCCGTTGGAGTCGCTGGCGGGGGAGCAAACAAAGATGTTTAGCAAATTGTGTTGGCGTAGAGATGCTCGGCAAGCCAGATGCACCACGGACCACGGTGGATTCCAACGCATTGATTCTTCTGTGCTGGTGTATAGGCACGTTACCCCTGTGCCAGTGTAATTCCCTATTTAAGGATATCTAATTTCTGATATTGAACCATGCAGTGCCGTCGCTACGTATACTCGCAATACGCACTGCGCATAGGGCAACACGCCGAGGGGGGCAACAAAATGTGCCAAAAAGTGCCAAGCCGACCCCCATAGTAACAATTTATTCTGCGGCTTCGCCGCGTACTAACGAGTGGCTGTGTGTGCATCCTCGCAAACGGCGAAAGTAGCCAATCTGCATGAGGATGCACAGCGCTCTCGTCGGGAGGGGGGGCAGTACACATATCCTATGAGTAGGGCAACCAAATGGTCAGCGACGTCCCTGGAACCATGAAATTCGGCGTCCACACTCCAGACAAATGTCTCTCTTTTTTCAGAGTTTCTTTATTAACTTTTTCACATCACATATGGGTCAAAGAAAAATAAAAAATCACACCCGTGTGAAGTGAGGGGCGCTCTTATCATCGTGCATCATCATGACGTAAAATAGACACTAAAATTGTCCATTCATTGTCAATGGGAATATAATGTTTGTGTAGGACAAAGTTTGTGCACATACACCAAAATCTGGACATAGGAGGGGCTAGTGCCACTCAAACATCATACATTTTACTCCTCCCAACCCCCAGAGTTCCCGTTCCGAAAGAGCCACAACCCTGGTATCTCGGACAGTACCATTAGCAAAAAATAAGTACGTACAAATATACACATTCACATTGAAGCATATAAACAGGTCACAAAAGTATACACTGTAGTGTAGAATATGCAACAATAGATGAAATAAACACATTTTGCTCAAATAGATACAGATAAAATCTATATCCAGGAATCGTATGTCACGCATAAGGAAAGGACAAAGGGCATTAGCAACTCTATTGAGATTGAACAACCCTCTTTACTTCAGAGAATCTTGTATATGGGATCTGGAATTGATAGGGTCAAAAGGGAGAATCACTAATTTGTCTGTGTTAAGTTAAAAGATAGTACTGGGACAAAGTGCAGTCATCCTATCTGTGGTAGATAGTTAGTTAGCACCCAGGGTTAAAGCCCGATCTGAACCGTGGATGAGCACGGACATCTTTAATGCTATGAAAGTCAGAGACAACAGCTACTCTTGAGTATCGTCAAAACCGCACTGGTCAGCTACTTGAACACCGTACTGGTCAGCTACTTGAACACCGTACTGGTCAGCTACTTGAACACCGTACTGGTCAGCTACTTGAACACCGTACTGGTCAGCTACTTGAACACAGCAAGCTACGCAATAGAGTAAGAACGCATGATTAATACTGCCAGAGGCAATTTCCTCAATGGCAATATACTTGTCATAAGATTACAATTCCTATTGGTAGGAATTGTCAGTGTCACTTTTGACTTTTCCAGATTTCAGAAACAGATGGAATTTAAATATGATTGACAGGTATAAGCTAGATAGAATGCATGAAAAGACTGCGGAAGGTGTGTGTGTGTGTGTGTGTGTGTGTGTGTGTGTGTGTGTGTGTGTGTGTGTGTGTGTGTGTGTGTGTGTGTGTGTGTGTGTGTGTGTGTGTGTGTGTGTGTGTGTGTGTGTGTGTGTGTGTGTGTGTGTGTGTGTGTGTGTGTGTGTGTGTGTGTGTGTGTGAGATACAGAAAGATGAAGAGAGAGAGGAGAGGGGCAAGGTTTATCATCATGTTGAGACTGAGTTTGTTTTTACAGCAAGGCGTGTTTTCAGAGAGACAGTTCAGATGCAACAAAGCGTAGCCCGCCACACGGGGACAACCACACAGGGAACTAATGTGTGTTGTTGTTTGTGTGTGCCTGGGCAGGTGCCCTCTATGTTGTTACCAGGACCTTTTGAGTGGCTTCTTACTCCCTCTATGTTGTTACCAGGACCTTTTGAGTGGCTTCTTACTCATCCATCTATCACTAACCCCCTACTGGGCAGGTGCCCTCTATGTTGTTACCAGGACCTTTTGAGTGGCTTCTTGCTCATCCATCTATCACTAACCCCCTACTGGGCAGGTGCCCTCTATGTTGTTACCAGGACCTTTTGAGTGGCTTCTTACTCATCCATCTATCACTAACCCCATACCTGGGCAGGTGCCCTCTATGTTGTTACCAGGACCTTTTGAGTGGCTTCTTACTCATCCATCTATCACTAACCCCCTACCTGGGCAGGTGCCCTCTATGTTGTTACCAGGACCTTTTGAGTGGCTTCTTACTCATCCATCTATCACTAACCCCCTACTGGGCAGGTGCCCTCTATGTTGTTACCAGGACCTTTTGAGTGGCTTCTTACTCATCCATCTATCACTAACCCCCTACCGGCTCTCCTTTATACTCTTTGAATAATTCACAGAGTTACTGTACGACACTTCTGTTTGTTGTTACCTCTGCATTAACACAATACTCACATGCTGTATACAGTTGGGTGCCACCGATATTGTCCCTTATCATTTGACCCATTTAGGCCTGACCTCAACATTTAAAAAAAATCCTTCTAAATCCTCCAGTTTTCTGAAATAAATATTTTCACGATTTTTCAAAAATAGCAGACCTACAAGCTCGTAGCGCGCCACTCGGTGGCGCGCTATGAGCTTGTAGATCTGCTATTTTTCAATAGCTAAATTATAACATAATGTTTAAAACACCAAAAGGGGTTCCCGCCCAAAATGGGTTAACTGTCCTTTTGCGCAGATCACGCAAACCTCAGCAAAAAGAAAAGGACAATATCGATGGCCTCCAACTGTAGCAACATACATGCACTTCCAAGCATAATGCAGTATGGGAACAATGTGGCTGCAGGTGTTCTAGTGACATGGTTTTATGTTATCATTCTGCACTACAGATGCAACAATTCTTCATTTTCCTTTTGACCTTTTTGTGACTTTAGTTATATACGCACAGCTATTATGTTGAAAGTCAAAACTTTGGCAAGACAAGGCTAGACAGACAGGTCAGGTATATTTGTATAACAGATTTCACACTCAATTAGGCATAACAAGAAATGTAATGACCTAAACATAAAAGGCATCCAAACGTACAGTTGGGTGCCACCGATATTGTCCCTTATCATTTGACCCATTTAGGCCTGACCTCAACATTTTTAAAAATCCTTCTAAATCCTTCGGTGGCGCGCTATGAGCTTGTAGATCTGCTATTTTTCAATAGCTAAATTATAACATAATGTTTAAAACACCAAAAGGGGTTTTGCGCAGATCACGCAAACCTCAGCAAAAAGAAAAGGACAATATCGATGGCCTCCAACTGTATTATATAAGCATAAAATGGATTGAATTAGTGTGGTAAGTACTGTAGCTCTTCTTTATAAATGGATTGAATTAGTGTGGTAAGTACTGTAGCTCTTCTTTATAAATGGATTGAATTAGTGTGGTAAGTACTGTAGCTCTTCTTTATTTAATTAGTGTGGTAAGTACTGTAGCTCTTCTTTATTTAACCTTCATTTATCCACTTCTTGAGCTCAAGAGCATTTTCTCTTCAAGACGCCTTCACCTTGTTTACTTCAGAGACAGAACAACAGTGAAAGTGGTTCGTAGCCAGTAATCTGAGAGAAAACCGGAGAGGAAAAGGAGAGAGATGAGGATGAGGCGTCAGAAATCATGAAATGTCTGGAAAGACTAACGATCTGCATGTAACACCCTGCTGTCGTATACTTGTAAGTATAGTTTTCAGCGTGTGACAGAAAGGCCATTGTTTTAACGACATGAACCCTAGCATCCCTATTCTGGCCATATACAAATAAAATGACATTTGGTGAATGTCGGTAAACATTTGGCAAAAATAGGCGAACATTCAGCAAATATTTGGTGAAACTAGCAGATCTACAAGCTTGTATATGTAATGTAGATCGATTGCGAGCGTGTAGATTGGCCATTTTTCACTCTTTGACATGCAAGAAAGTACTATATATTCGTTCCAAGTGTTTCGAGCTGTAGTGGTCCACTTGCCCCTCGGGGCTCTTTAAATGTTAATATATTACTGCCTGACATTCTGCTGTTGTACTACTCTCCCAGGACCTCTACAGTCAGACTGGGAAAGACTGAGAGACGGAGGTTTGGGGAGATACGTGAGCTGTGGGAGCAAATACTGAGGTGAAGTGGTAATGTAGAGAGAGGTTGAGACTTGACATGAGCAGGTGAAATCGGGGAGGGAGGGAGGAAGGGAAACAACATGTCGAACAAAGGTAAAAGTTTAATGGCCAGAATGAAATAGAAGTAGGCAGAAAAAGAAAATGATGGAGTATTGCAAAGAGACAGCTCGGGGAAAAAAATATAACTTTTATAAAGGTTAGGACAGGAGCAGACAGATTTTGCTGCAGGGGTTCAGGGCTCAGGGGGGAAAGAGGCAAAGTCCTGCCCCAGGCCATAGGAATCAAGCCTAAGACGTGTGCGTGTGCGTGCGTGCGTGCGTGCACACGCACTGCTGCACGCACATGTATATCCGCATGCATGTGCCAAAGGTGCCTAATGCACACCGGTGGCTTGCACCTGTCCTCTTGAGGATTTACAAGTTGCCAGGGAATGCAGTCAGGAAGAAGAGAAAGGAAATCCGGTTTGGAACCGATGGGCAACATTTCAATCAAGTCTCTGCCTTTAGCCAAATGAACCCCCAGTGCAGATGTCTTACTTTTTCCAAGTTTTTTTTTTCTTTTTTTCTAATTTATTATTTTACTTCCCTGTCCCTTTCATTCTCTGCCTATGAGACAATATCCCAATCAGTGATAAGTAACTCTTCCTCAGAGCTGTTGCCACAGGGGTTTTCAACCAGTAGTCCGGGGACCACCAGTGGTTTTTGAGGGGGTTCCTGGTGGTCCCCAACTAAATGATGGATTGTTGGTAACCAAATGGACCCTTATAGATCTTTAACCCTTGAGAGGTTAAAATCCAAATGGACCCAAATGGTTATAAAACCATTTGGTTTTATTTCACACTCTCAAGAGTTAAATTATTGTTAATCATCTGCATTACTTAATTTACAAGATATCTTCACAATTAGAGAATGCACGTAGAAGAATTGTTATTTTGAACATCAATAGCTGCTAATCTACATCATGATATCACTACAGCCCAATTTGTTCTTCGGCATGCGATAGGAAATATGATGCGTAGCTTGCAGAGTTAGTTCAGTCAGATATACTCGAGGGGTTTCATGCTGTGCTCAAGGGCGCATACAATTATTCTGCATTATGCTGCATTACTATGTGTGTGTATTCAGTGTGTGCAAGACCCACATGTCATTCGCTGATGTGGCAGTCAGCTGACCAATTGGGCAGGGTATTTACACTCACTAGACTGCATGCTTCTTCCTGCCTTTCATCTGCATATATGGTTCCTGGTTGTTGTTATGCTCCCACCACCACCCCAGCACCACCGGTGGGCTCTGTTACTTCTGTTCCCCATCGGGGTGTTGTTATTGTATATCTATTTCCCTGCTCTTATTGTTTAATGATGGTGTTTAATTGTGCCGAGCAGGGAGAGAAATGTAGCAAAATATTACTGTATATGCACACTTATTCTCATTCTATAATAAATATTGGTTAAATCTATTTGTGAGTTATCTAACTGAACTATTATTTACGCGAGTATTAATGAGGCTTTAATTGCGAGAACTGTAGGTGCAATTCAGAAACATGAATGCGCGTGGTGCACATTCAAGGCAAGCACAAGTGGAATTTGTGAGTTGTAACTATTCTTTGAAATTATCTACAAGACAGTACAATGTGGCCTTTGTCAAGTGTGTGTGTGTGTGTGTGTGTGTGCGTGTGTGTGCGCGCGCGTGTGCGTGTGCGCGCACACACGCGAGAGTACACAGTATATGAGCGTCTGTACAGTATTTGTGTGTGTGCATCAAGGGACATTTGGGGTGATATGCAAATGAATGTTCTCACACCTGCTGTTCGGCTCTGTTCTGTTTTGGGCAAGACACAGGCCCTTGTCTCCTTTTTCTGGCTCTGACTCTCAGAGTTATTGGATATTTTTTACTCACTGGCTGAAGCAGGAAGGATCTGTGTGACAGTACGGAACTGTGAGCATCACCAAGGTTTTGGTGTCAGAGGACAATGCAATAAAGTACATACAGTACTGGATTTAAAGGTTGAACTTCAGCTTATGCCTTATGTTGTACATTTAACCAAAGGTTAAACACACTTTAATGATGTATTTGAGAAAGTCCATCAGGTAAGGGGTGTGTGTGTGTGTGTGTGTGTGTGTGTGTGTGTGTGTGTGTGTGTGTGTGTGTGTGTGTGTGTGTGTGTGTGTGTGTGTGTGTGTGTGTGTGTGTGTGTGTGTGTGTGCGTGTGTGCGTGCGTGTGTGCGTGCGTGCGTGCGTGCGTGCGTGCGTGCGTGCGTGCGTGCGTGCGTGCGTGCGTGCGCGCGGATCTGGGGGGGGGGGGTTGGGGGCGCAGTTGCCCACCGTGGCGCTCTTCACCCCCATGACGCTCTTCCCCGGGAAGGGGACCCTGAAAATAGCAGCCAGGATTCCCCAAGTAACGGCGAGAGAAGAGGGAAGAGCCCAGCGCCGAATCCCCGCCCGCGGTGGGCGCGGGAAATGTGGCGTATAGGAGATGGCCGTCGCCCGGGTGTCGATCGGGGGCCTGAGTCCTTCTGATAGAGGCTCAGCCTGTGGACGGCATGAGGCCGGTAGCGCCCCCCGTCGCCCCAGGGCACCGTCTCCTCGGAGTGTTTGAGCACGCATTTGTGTGTGCGTTCACGTGTGTGCATGCTGTGTGCATGCCGTGTGCATGTGGGGGTGGGGGATTAACTTCGTACACTATAGAAATAATATATACCCCCACCCCCCCCATAAAATCACCACTGCGCACATGCATTTTTTGTGTGTAATCCCTGGGCTTCACCTCTAAATGCAGTGGCTCACATAGTGTTGATTGATTCGTGTGTAGAGAAACCCCCCCAAGATGGCATCAGAATATCTGACACGGTGGCTTTGCTTAAACACACATTCAAAAGGACTTCCTCTAAAGCAATTTGATGGGTGGATGGCGGCCACTGTTGAGGATCTTTCCTGGGGATCTCTTTTCTTTTTTGTGTGCTTTTGTGCTTGTATTCATTTTCATGCATCACAGCTCAGGGTTTCAGTTTGCATTGTGGAACTCCTATATGTGGTCATGAGGGTGCAGATCCTTGAGGAAAAAGCAGTCACGACAAATTGTCAAACAAAGCTTTTGTGACAACTTATTAAATACACCTCCCTCTCTCATGCTCTCTTCCCTCTTTCTCTCGTTGTCTCTCTTCTCCCTTTCCTCTATTGTGCTGTGCAGGCTGACATTCGCTCCCGAGAATACCTTCGAGTACACTTTCCATCGGAAGATGCGTGAGAGGATGGAAGACGTCTGTGCTTTACAGTAAGTACAGATGCACAAAAACACTATAGGAAACAGTGGTGGGAAATGTACTCACATTTTTCACAAGTAAAAGTCTGGTAATCAAAATGTACTTGAGTAAAAGTACAAAGGTATTGGCATCTAAATCTATTTAAAGTGCCAAAAGTAAAAGTGCTCATTATGCAGAAGGTCCCATTTCACACGTTTTCAAATGTATAAAAAATCTTTTGAAAATAGCAGATCTACAAGCACACAATGTGTTGCATTGTGAACTTGTAGATCGGCTATTTTCAAATTACCAAAATGTATAGACTGAAGTGGTTAATATATGTTTTGTAATTATAATCAAAATGTACAAAGTAACTAGTAACTAAAGTGTTCAAATAATTGTGTAGTAAAAGTACAATATTTGCCTCTGAGATGTAGTGAGGAGTAGAAGTTGTACTTAAGTACAGTACTTAGTTACTTTCCACCACGGAGTATAGGAAACTGCACCAGATGCTGTACCTGTTACAGTGAGGCAATTCTCAAAAGTCAGAAAATCCACTTCGATGGTCTTTCTTGATTCCTACTGTAAGTAAAGCTACGGTATGTCTGTCTGTGAGATCAGTGTTCTCCAGTCCATCTGCTTTTGAAATGCAGTGAAACTACTAGTGTCTTTGGAGAACAAAATGATAGACCAACCAAATGTTTTTCTAAAATATCAGATCTACAAGCTCACAACACGTCACGGTGCAACACGCTGTGAGCTTGTACATTGGCTATTTTCAGTGCACGACACACGACCAGTATCAGTCAGGCATTAGGTGAGGCAGAGGCACCTGAGGTTGAAGGCAGAGAGATGGAAGAAAGGATGAAACAAAGCAAGCGGCAAAGGGCAGCAAAAAGAACAGGTTTGATCTCACCACCTTCTTCTGAAATAACAGGCAGCACCGCCCAACTCGGCATCCAGCCACCTTCCTCATTATTCATCAAAGCAGCTGCAGAGCATAAAGTATGCACGTAGAAACACACGCACGCACGCACGCACGCACACACACACACACACACACACACACACACACACACACACACACACACACACACACACACACACACACACATTCTGCCAATCTCATTTTCACAAATACTCTTCAGTATAAAGTATAATCAATCTCACTGCACACAAACTTCTGAGTTTTTTGCAGACACATGCAAACTGGTTTGATCATTCTCCAAATTATGATTCTCTCTCTCACTCACTCACTCACACACACACACACACACACACACGCACGCACATGCGAACGTGCACACACGTTATTACTTTTTCATCCCCATATCCTATTGTGAAGCATAATGGTATGTCTGTATATCCCTTCAGAGTCTCTCTGACGTGCAGAATCCTGTGAACGGTCTCCTCTGCTTTGATCAACCTCTCTACAGAGACTCGCACAGAGTAGAGAGGCTTTATGCTGAGTAGGCAGGGCTGCACCACATTCCTCTAGGCCGTAACCGAACTTTACCCTTTCCGTTTCACCCCTGGGCTTTTCCGAAAGGCTTGTCCACTTTAGAATCTCCATATATGGATTTTTGTATAATGTGGCCTGATGATTGAAGTTATAGCAGAAATGTAACTTGTGTCTCCGCATCAGTGTCAACTAAATAAGCTTGTGGTACAGGAATTTGCACTCTGTAGTCAGATCGTGTGCTGCTAACATCAGCTTTAAGCAAGATATTCATTTGAGCTGAGGAGGTCTTTGGAGACAGTCACGACTCAGTACCAGCACAAGAAACAAAAATTAGTTGTCGTCAAGCAATGTAATGCAATGTCGTCATGTTCAGTCTTTCACAAAAAGCCAGGTTGTTTGATGTGACCAAGACCACACAGTAAAATTGTGAGTACTCTGACTGAGGGTGGTTTAATGTGAGCCTTCTCTGGAGCATCGCTCACTGCCACTGCCACTGTCACAGCAAAACCTCTTGGGGGCAGCAGTCAGGTCTTCTTTGCTTGCAGATGGAGGGAGGATCACAGTGTCCTTTTCCCTTTCCCAGCCAGTAAAAAATGAATCACTTGCAAATTTGCAATACAAATGCCCGCTTAGTGTCAGTTTTAAAGATGGAGTGCCACAATTTTTGTATTTTTCCAGTTTTTCATGTGTCTATGAGGTGACAGTACTTCATTAGACACCCTGGAGTCGTTTTTATGTGCAATGATGTATTCCCTTTGTATTTAGGGTTTCTTCCTGGAGGCTGAACCCTTGACAGTCAAACGTGCCAATGAAAAAAACATCATATTATCAGCCCCCTAACCCCTCCCACTTTATCATACAACTACAGCTGTGGGTGCGGCTTAAGTTCAGGTGGATCACCACCCATCACCACCCACCAGGCAAACCAGGCATACTTAATGAAATGGTGGGGGTGCCCACATAAAAACGACATTTTAACAAATACTGTACACTTTTTTGAAAAAAATCTTCCTCCTTTTATAACAATAAGACCTGATGATCATGTTTTAGGGTGGAAAAAAATCATGGCACTCCATCTTTAAAGAACTATGGCTGAGTCATAGTGGTCGTTACGTGGCCATCAGACCTACGTTGCACCGCCGAGTCATAGTGGTCGTTACGTGGCCATCAGACCTACGTTGCACCGCCGATTAGACCAATATGTATGACTCTGAGTCATGTCTGTGTCACTTTACTGCCCATATAGATCTCTGTATCTGTCTGTCTATCTGTCAGTCCTTGTCCCTTTTATGCCTATAAGGAGATCCCTTATGTCATCAGTATATGCCCATATTGGAATGTCCATATTGGCAGTTCTGGACAACTGAATATCCAAAATACTCGACAGCGAGCCCCACACTCCCTTGAGTTCTTGCTGCTGCGATCGCCGAGTTTGAAGTCGGTCAGTCCCATTCCCAATATATGTACATTGCACATGACAATATGTTGGCATAGCGGTGGGATCTGTGGCTCTGGACAGCCGGATTTCTATTTGCCAGTTAAATTGTTTATTGTATATAACCCTTCCACAGGAGTAGCTTTTTCATATTTATTACACATTTTGCCACATTAGGAGTGGGAGCCGCATGTGGCCCCCGGGCCGCCAGTTGCTCCTGTAGACCCGGGACCCAAACCTATCCTCGGAAGTCCTTTTTTGCACATAAACGTTCACATTTGGTGCGCATTTGTCTGCACATGTAATGTATTAAGCCTAGGGCTATAGGGGTTTTGTAACAAGCATGGTTAAAATGTATTTGGAATCATTTTTACATTGTATTTCACTCATTCTGTTGAATTCTATTCAGATGTGTACATTTTTTTTGATGACCCAAAATAATTCTGCGACAGTGTCCTGCAACCCCATGTGGGGGTCCTGACTCTAACTTTGGGAACCCCTGGGCATTGATTCTCAACATGGGGTCGGCGGACCCCCAGGGACAGGGGACCTTGAGGGGGGTTCCCTGGTTTTCCCCAGCAGATAGTTAGGAACTAGCTCTGGTCCATACTATAGCTCTAATGCCGTCGCAGTTAGAACTATGTTACTGTCGTTACTCTGTATGTTACTCTGACTGAGACACTGTACAAGTGGAATGGAGCCAGTCCAGTTGGTTGCATTTGTACACATCCGTTAAATTACTATTGAGGCTTTTACAGTGTAGATTGGGATCCCATAGATAATAATCAATAATCAATAATAATCAATCTGGGGGTCGTTGAAATGAAACGGGTTGAGAATCACTGGTCTAGAGCAGAGGTTCTCAACCTTCTCAACCCCGTAAATGCTTTGGCTATGTCTCGCTTGGATTCCCCATCGATGATGTCACTGGAAGGTGGGTTTCTGAACTGCCCACAGCCCTCCTATGAGACACGGATTGAGTCGGGGAAAAGATTGTGCTATTTTATCATGGACATATAGTATATGGTACATGACATATAGTGAGGACCAATTATATGAAGATAGGTTGAAACTTGAAAGGTGGTGAAGTAGTCCTTTCATTTCCACTTTCCAGCCATTCAGTTGCAAAAAAATAAAATAACATACAAAATAAATCTGAAATTCATAAAACTATCTAGAGACCCCCCGAGGGGTCATGACCCACAGGTTGAGGACCCCTGGCTCTAGAGAGAGACTCTCAGAGACGAAACCACCTGATAACTGTCGTCGTCGGTGTCCCTTCTTGGCAGAAATAGGATTTCCAACCCTGTGGAAAAAAATAAAAGTGAGATGAAAGCAATGGCGTGGCAGGAGAGGATAAGAAGAGACCTGAAGACAGGAGGAAAACGACAGGAGTCCACGAGGGAAAAGAGCAATAGAATGTACAAAAATCAATGTGTCTAAGAAAGAACCAGATAAGTAGAAGACTTTTGTTAAAGTGAGAGCTTGACAGGCTAATTGTTTTCTATTTAAACGGCTATTCCCGTTTTAATGCTGTCCAGTCGTCCTGCCATAGAAAATGGCCATAATGCTCTTTGATGATGGGTTGCTATAAAAATTGCTCCTCAGAGCAGGAATGTTTGTTGTGGGCATGCATTGTTTGGTATTGAGTGATCATAGAAGTAGCAGTTAATATAGCCAATAGACAAAGACTTATAGTAGGTGGAACTTGTAGTCTGTTGTAGGTAAAGGATTATGACAGGATCACGAAGGAAAAAAAACATGTGTTTGACATAAGTGACTATAAAGGGCAGATGTGAAAAATGCAGGGCCTTGGCCTCTAGGGAGTCAAAAATTTGAATCGGCCAGTTATAGCGCCACCATGAGGCCTCAGCCTAGTGGGAAATGCAAAGTATCACGCAAACCGCACACTGTTCAAGATTGGAGGCATTTAGCTGATCCACCCTCGGCCTGGTGGAAACAAATATTGACCCCCGCAGATAATTGCATACTTATTTAAGCTACATTTAACTTACTCTCTACAGTGTTGTGGAGTGGAAAAGGCGAATAGGATTAGTAGTTATGTGCAGTGGCATACTGATCATTAATGTGGTTGCAGACTATGGTAATTGCCTGACTTTATTTATGTATTTATTCCGTATAAACGTTTTAGGGTCCCTGTGACGTCATGTGGGTCAATAGTAATACATCATCACACTGTACTTGGCGAGCTAAGTGGGGTTGGTGCAACCACACTATACAATCATATACTGTACATGTACAGTATATGATTGTATACACCCACCCTATACAATCATCCTGCCTGATGCAGAACAAGAAAGAGAGTAAGCAAATACTTATGACATCAGTATAAACCACAGGTAACATTACAGATCACAACAGAGTGGATTTTACAATAAATACCAGTAGTCACACACCGTCAAGTTGTTGCTGAGTCACGGAAAGTCATTCTCATAAATATATTCTCATATAGCAAACGGCCCTCCTGTCGGCAGTCCCTCCAACCTCATCTTGTGCGGAAGATAGAGTTGTCAACAAATCGTGGCAAATGATGACACACCCCGCCTTACCGCAGCTCTCCTCCCGCACCAGCACACGGCGAGTCCCCAAAATACCACGCGCGTGTGAGTGCACCACACATGACCTAGCAAGAGCTGTAGCGAGATTGTCGATGCATGTTGGGCTCATGCTGTGTCGTGGGCCTGTGACATGTGCAGCATGTGCCTCCCAGTAGCATGTGTTTGTGTGAGCATGTCTGTTCTTGGATGATTGTAGTCCCTGGCTATCAATGTCAGGATGTCAGTGTGTTCTACTGGGCTTTTAAAGATAGGCCATAACAGATGGCAACTATAACTAAACACTTTAGTATTCTACTCCCCTACTGTTTTAGTGAATATGCCATGCATGAGTGGCCAATGCGTATATGCCTGTGCCCTTAGGTAACAAATCCCCTATTTCATTTTGTGTTGAAACTGTGAAAAGTGAAGATAGGTTGATTGATCTCAGCTCAAGAATCCCCGCAGGCTCCATCTCATCTGCCTCACTTACTCTCTTCACACCTGTTCTCCTTTCATTATCTTTCTTTCATCGTCCCTTCTGAACTCTCCTTATTTCTACTCCGGCTTGCTGCTGTCAATACTTCTTACAGTAAAGTATGATAAACTTGCTTGCTGCTTTGTGAGCTTCTTCGCCTCGGTACGGAATGTCTGACATGTGGTTAAAGGCAAAATATTACCCTTACTTAAAAATATTACCCTCATTTAAAACAAGTGTGTATGTATTTTGTCTCACTTTGACCATAAACCAAGACACAGAGACAGCGCTACTGGGTATTTGTATAGCCTTCCTTTATTTAGAAGTGAGTTGACAAATGAAAGGGTGAACTAAGGCAGGTATTCACACAGAAGCACTAGGCCAACAAATGTCTATCCTCTTCCTCTCCTCCTAGGTTCCCGTGGTTCCTGGTAGGCCTGAGGCGGGTATTTAATATAACGGTTATTTCCCTTCCTTTTCGGTCAGGGTGAGACTAACAAAGACTAACAAAATAAATTTGCTGACGCTGATGGCTGAAGATAAACTGTGTGTGACTGTGTCTATCTGTTATGTCTGTCTGTCTGTCTATCAACAAGCGACTGGCCACTCCCAGCCCAGACGCAAACCAATCAGTAACTACTTTGAATGAGGGACGTTAAGGTTGGTGCAGAGCCATAGAGTATAGACAGAGTTGCGACATTGAGGGGGCAGAAAACAGCCCGGTCACGTGGTTCATGTACTCGCACGAGCCCATAGACTCAAACTTCCGGTGTCCGTATTCGCCAAATAGGAGTCTATGTAGAAGAGCCGTCATTGGACTGGCCCCATGAAGTGAACGAAGTTCACATCATGTCTCTCTGTCTTACTCTATGGCTCTGGGTTGGTGATGCTGTTTTTTTAACGAGCGAGTTCCGCCATATAGTCCCAGTGCCAGTGGTGAGAACAGTACACTCGTGCAATTCCAACTATTAGTTGTCTACAGTTAAAGAAGACGGCATTTGGTTAAAAGCGAAATCCTTATTTTGTGGTGACAAAGTCATTTTCGGAACTACACTATACAGATTGCTGGCAATCTCATTCACTTGTATTAAGGTTTTCTAAGAAATAAAAGAAGCCACCTGTGATGTGGTCCCCCCATTCCTCTCCACTCATCTCCACCCCACCCCACCTGCCAGAGCCACAGTTGGGGAAGAGTAGCACACAGTGTGCCTCGGGCAGCTCAGAGCATCTGGGCCTGTTCAGAGAACGAGAAGAGGCCTGGCACAGAACCCAGCGCCTGTCTTCCCTGTTCCCTCTGACTGCACACACTGGGACGTGTGTGTGTGTGTGTGTGTGTGTGTGTGTGTGTGTGTGTGTGTGTGTGTGTGTGTGTGTGTGTGTGTGTGTGTGTGTGTGTGTGTGTGTGTGTGTGTGTGTGTGTGTGTGTGTGTGTGTGTGTGTGTGTGTGTGTGTGTGTGTGTGTGTGTGTGTGTGTGTGTGTGTGTGTGTGTGTGGCTTTTCGGGGTTGGGTGAAGAAGCGCATAGGGAAAAGTGAAGAATAAAGAATAAAAAGCTGGTGGGTAATGTTGGTTACGGATGACAGAGAGAGATGACATACAGGCAGCCAACAGGGTTCTGAAGGAGTTCCTCTCCACCCCCCACCACCACTCTCTATTGGCATTCTGTCTTCTGTCACCAGTGCCACCCCAACAGATCTAGAAGAGCAGGCGAGGGTGGGGGCTGCGTGTTTGCAGAGCAGCCCCTTAAATGGGGTGATCTGGGATGTTAGGATAGAGGGAGGGGAGGGTTTATAGGGAGGGAAGCACTCAGGGGAAAAAGGCGCTCCGTGATGCGAAGCAAAAGCGCGCAGAGGAAAGACCCTCTGACTCCGCCTCCTCCCCATATACTCTCTCTCTCTCTCTTGCTCTCGTCCGCTTCATCTCTATCTCTGGCTTTATCCATCTATCCTTCTGTCTCGTGCTGCAGAGAAAAGCCACAGCCGTTTCATCACGCCTGGCTACCGCCGCAGAAAACCCCCCAACGTTCATTGCGTGCCTCGCCTCGTCTCCCTCTGCAAGAATGCCGCCAAGTGTCGTTGAAGTGTTGATAAATTGCTGCCACCTGCCCCATTTTTCACGATCGCCGCCTCATATTCACACGCACAGAGACAACACTTTTGCTCCTGTGCACTCCTCAGCAATAACAAGAGCCCTCACCCTCACTGAACCCCAAGAATTGAGAGATGAGAAGACAGACAAGGAAGGCATGCGGGTGGTGGTGGTGTTGAAACAAAGGGATGAACCTTTGCTAATGGAAGCTGTGTCCAGGGCTGTGACACTTAATTGGAGACAGAAACAACACTGCTCACTCCATGCCAACTGACCTGAAGTCACTGCCGCAGAACATCCCTGCAGCACTTTAAGGGGGGATGTGCAAATTTCACTTGCACAGGGGGAACGAAACAGGCTAAAACTCTTGAAATCTCTGATTAACCAAACAGTGTTGAGACATGAAAAGACTCAGGAGTTGTCAATTAAATACACTGCAGTACAGCAGTTTAAATGTAGGGCTTTTCCACACACTGTACATACTTTATTATTAAAAGTATTTATAGGAGGCAGTGAACATGTATAGTTTTGTCCAGGCTTGCTTGCAACGATTTCGTTAATTATCAATGTTTGAATCAAACCATATTGTGTGCTACTGCCGTTTCAGAAACAGCTATACAGCATGAAAGTACTGCATGTTGTCTGCACTAGTCTCAGGGCTTTAACAAGCTCCATACAACGGGTAATCAATATGATCTGTAGGAGTCTCTTTCTCCAGGTTCCCATCATGCTTTGACCTTTTCATCTGCCTCTTTCTCTCTCTCCTTTTCTTTGCTGGGGTGCTGAAAGAGAGGTACCCAGTCCCATGGGCTGTGTGCTGTGAACGTGCTTGTGTGCATGTTTCTGTGTTCAAAAGGCTTGGGGTGTTGTTGTCTGGGGGTAGAACTGTTGTGAATTAAGTTATCTTTTGTTGAAGTCCTAAGAGTTTTCCCTTTATTAATTGCGTTGAGTGATGATGCAGAATTACTTCTTTGTAAGCAAACAGCGAGCTCGGAGAACAAGATCACAACAGGCAGTAAAACATGGCAAGTTCTTCTGATGTTTATTAAACACTTGGAGAATATTTAGTACAGGTCACATTGTGTGATCAGAAGATATGTGAGTCATAATAGATAAAGGAACAGAGTATGATATGAATAAGTAAACAATACAACATGATGTTCCACAATGTAGACGAGCTTCAACAGTTGCATCCTGTATACTGTAATTGCCCCGATAAAGCAGTGACCATATGGGGTCCCAAACATATCTGTATTCTCACACATGAGGATGCATCAGTACCGATACAAAGTTAATCAAACACAGGCCCAACCTATAATAAGAACTAAAGGAGATCTACGGCCCTATCTTCCGCCAGCACTCAACAGATTTCAGCGCCAGCGCTATGGTAACTTCCCCATGCGTTGCTGCTTTGCGGCCCACATAGATTTTGTGCGAGTATGTTGGTCTTAAAATGAGGAGGTTGGAACTGACGTTTTAGTCATTATTAGACCTTCATCAAGGTTAACAAAGTTCCAGACAGTGTGCCGGACCTCTTTCTTAGAGTTTATTATCAGAGGTCCCATGATACGTCTTTATTATGACAATGACAATTAATTTATGTTGGTGAGCTGAGATCCAACTGGTACTACGTTATTTTATTTATAGTTAGTTATAGGAACTCATACTCACAGACCCTGGTGCATTCTGTCACTCTAAAACTGACCAAGTAGTTTTCCCAATTTCTGCCACTGGCAGAGCCTCTCATTGGGTCGTGTAGCCACCACAACGTTTGACTGATAAATGACTGGGGCCAACACGGGCTGACACTTGAATTATAGTGCCATGACAGGTGAGCTGCCACAAAGGCCAGACAAATAGCCCTGTATATCTCACTCTGATCACACACACACACACACACACACACACACACACACACACACACACACACACACATTCAGCATGCATTCCGTACAGATTCACACACAGCATTTTCCCTGGTCCTGCCTCCACTCTGAGCTCAAACCCCTCGTATACACTCACTGTAAACTAGAAAATCAATGCCCCCCCCCCCCCCCCCCCCCAAGCTTCTAAAGGCAAATCAATGGAGGCCGATCTATCGTAATGAGAACGTGTCAGCCTTGGACAAGGCAGAAGAGATGCCGCAAAGATTGGTTATTAGATTTGTTTTTAGTTTTTTTCAGTCAGACCACGGCTTTTGTTTCCATTGAGTGGCTGTTGTGTAAGGTCCTCTGGTAAGTCCACCAGGGCACTGTGTCTCAGCTAATAACACTAATAAACACTTAAGTCAGAACAGCAGCAATGCCAAGCTTATAGATAGAGTGCTTTAGTACAGCTCAATAGCTTATTTCCCCCCACGAATAACAGTTACATGGATAGATGAATAAGATCCCTGTCTTCTAACTTTTGAAAGTTCTTTTTGTGTGGCATTGTTTTTTGTTTTTTTTAAGATTTGTTTTCTGGCTTTTCTGCCGTTATTGATAGTTTCAAGTGGAGATTGACAGGAAAGAGGGAGAGAGACGGGGAGAGACATGCAGCAAAGGTTGTCATGAACGGGACTCGAACACGCAACGCGCTGTCAGGCCAAAGCCTATATGTGGCATGCGCCTGGACCACTTGGCCAGCGGGCGCCCCTGTGTGGCATTGTTGTGCTTTATTCCAGATGTAGTTCAGTGTAGAGAGACAGGAAACGAATGGCAGAGATAATAGAGGCAAGATGCGAGACACGACGGGGGTTGGATTTGAACCCAGGCAGGTTCTCGCACTCACAAGGAGCATACTAACTGGCTGAACCACCAGGCTCAGGCGGATTTTTGCATTTGGCAGTAAATCTTTTGCCAATCATCTATCATTCTGTGATAATAAATGAAATTGCAGTACAAGTAATTTACTAATACTTAATAATTCCATATGTAGAGGTTTCTGCTTTCAGTCTTGTGAACTACATTTTGTCACTGGATTTTACAAATTAGCTGTGTGCGTGCACGTGGGTGTGCATACACACAGACACGCACGCACACACGCACAGACAGACACACCCCCATACCATTTTTCTATCATCCTATTGTGGTCTGAACCAGGCTTTTTTTAATATCTTGTACAGTATGTATGTTGTCTGGAATGTATTCAGTTCTTTGCCTAAACTAAACTTCAGGGTTTAGTCCCGTTAATGTCAACGGTGCATAACAACAAAAAGATTTAATTTGCACACATTCATGTACACCTGTGCATATTTTGTGTAAATCAAGGGAGAGCATCAGATAGTCATCTGCCCGTGGCACTTTGTGGTCTCATTACAATGAACTTGCGAAGGCATCACTCACTCAGGTAGATGCTCTGTCTGCTTCTCCGTCCGTCAGATTAAATATTAAACGTAGCAATGAAGTAATTTATGCACACTATCTCTTTTTCTCAACTTAACTCTCTCTCTCACTCACTCACTCACACGCACGCGCGGTCGCATACAAATTAACTTGTGCCAGCAAACTCTCATCCTATTCCCCGTGGAAATATCGAATGCAGTGCACACACACACTCAAGTCTTGGAGTAATCACATGCTGATCTGCAGCATCAGCCTCTTGTCTCAGTCTCGATGTAGTGTCATGTACAGTGTATACCTGGTTCAGTTACACCATGTCGTTCCCTATAGACAGTATAGACCTATATAGACATAGACAATGTAGCATGGCATGCAGCTTTGAGAGAGGGAGATGCATACTGTGTGTGTGTGTGTGTGTGTGTGTGTGTGTGTGTGTGTGTGTGTGTGTGTGTGTGTGTGTGTGTGTGTGTGTGTGTGTGTGTGTGTGTGTGTGTGTGTGTGTGTGTGTGTGTGTGTGTGTGTGTGTGTGTGTGTGTGTGTGTGTTTCATTTCATTTGTTTTACTGTCACGGTTTCTCAAGATTCTTAAGAGCACCCAACCCACACACCCTCACCCACACTCTGTCCTACTCTCATGCGCACACAAACACGCACGCACGCACACACGCATGCACTCACTCATTATTCACCATAGGCAAGCAGTGGCTATGGTGCAATTCCATCGCAGCCCACCATAATGCCTTCTCCCAAGCCATTCATGAGCTGTAGTGGGTGTGGTGGAGTAGATCCGTGTGAGTAGTGACTGCACTGCTCGCATCACCATTGAGTTTCTGAAAATGGCAAATCCAATTCCATGCATCATCCCTGCTACAGTGTAGCTGATTTGCATTGATGTATTCGATGTCTTCTTACCCTGGGTGATCTGAAACCATGATTTGTTGGGTCCCTAAATTGGGCCAGACAGAAGTGGAAATCTGTGTTGATCATATGTCATTTCAAGTTGATGGATCATATTAATGTGTTTTCCATTCAGATAGTGCTACATAAAATATGTACATGCATACATACGGTATGTAAAGTGCATATGATATTCCCCACATATTGTGTACAGTGTATATTGGCTGTGAATATTGACTCTTGACATATCCACATGTGCCATTTGATATGCGTGTCTGTCGAGATTGGACCAGACTGTACATCTCCTGATGTGACAGATCAAAGGGATTCTTCGTATTCTCTCTTTCCATACTGGCTCCCCTTCCCCACCTCCTTGTCTCTGATGGCCCGAATGTCAAAGGCTGCTTTTCCAAGCCCATTTGTTTGATGTCCGACAGGCTTCCTCTAACATCCTGCATTCTGCTTTGTCCTCTTCTCACTTGTCCTGTCCCCTCTTGTGCAATGTCTCTCTCCCTTCCTTTCCCTCTCTCTTTGCCTTCCTTTCTCTATCTCTCACCTCCTTTTTTCACTCTCTCTCCTTCCTTTCTCACTCTCACTCTCGTTATTTTCTCACTTTCTCATTATTTTCTCACTTTCTCATTCCTTTGATTGATTGATTGATTGATTGAAGAATGTATTAACAGTTTGCAGAATTACAGTACATTTCAAGCACAAACTCAATACAAAGGCTGTTAACTGTGAGTGGACGACCCAATTAAGCATTACACTTGTTTCCAATAGGGTCCACCATGTTCAAATCATCAAAACATTTAGAGACGTACAAATAGACACTTCTATAGACAGAACAGGAATTCATCATAAAGGAGGTAAAAAGGGAAAAGAAACATATACAGTGAGGGGAAAAAAAGGGGTGGGCGGTGGGGGGGATTCACGTTCAGCTCCGTTAATTTGTTTGTTTTCCTTGGAGGAGCTGCGTTGGGTCCCCAAGTCGGCTCCGTGGCCGTACCTTGAGTTGGCTGTGTGGCCGTGACCGTCTCTTGTGTTGTCCTTGCGTTGGGTCCCCAAGTTGGCTCAGTGGCCATACCTTGAGTTGGCTGTGTGGCCGCGACCGTTGTCCTTGCGTTCGTGTTTGAGGGATTCCGATTTTACAGGGGCCAGTTTCGAATTGCAGCCGTCCGTAGGTGCCCTTTGAGAGCGGTTTTGAAAGAGTCAAGGGATTCGCATGTCTTAATGACAGTTGGTAGGGCGTTCCACATTTTGGTGGCATAGGAGTGAAAAGAATTTAGTCCCTTGTTTGTGCCGAATCTGGGTTGTACATGGTTCGTTGCACTCCCTCTGGTGTTGTGGGTGTGGACTTCGTTAACATTAAGGAAGTATCTAGACAGGTACATGGGTATCTTGGTGGTGTATCGAATCTTGTGGACCAGACCCATTGCAAGATGCTGTACTCTGTCGTCGACCCTAAGCCATTCCAGCCTGTCGAAGTGGGCAGGGGTGAGGTGGGTTCGGGGGGCTAGGTCAAGTAGGAGCCTGACCAGTTTGTTTTGGGAAGTCTGGAGCCTGGTTTTAAGGGCCTTTGAGGTGCTGTGGTACCAGGTGCATGCATAGTCAAAGAAACCCTGTACAAGGGCTCCTGTTAAGGTCTTCAAGGTGTTTTTGTTGACCAGTGAGGAGATCCTGTAAAGGAATCTTGTTCTATGGTTGACCTTTTTGATTACGTTGGTGGCCATTTTATCACCGGAAAGATTAGCCTCCAGGATGGAACCTAGGTAGGTAATTTCATCTTTACGTGTGATAACATTGTCACCCACTTTAACCAAGAAGCCATTTGCCTTGCTGAGATTACTATTAGAGCCAAAGAGAATGGATTCAGTTTTTCCCAGGTGTAAAGATAGTTTGTTATCAGCGAGCCAGGTGCAGATTCTACCGAGTTCAGAGCTGAGGGCATTTTCAACCTGCAGTTTGTCCCTGTCCGAGACCAGCAGTGCTGAGTCATCTGCGAACAGGAACAAGTTGCAGTCACAAGCTGAAGTCATGTCGTTTACCTATATTAGGAACAGTAGAGGCCCTAGTATGCTTCCTTGTGGAACGCCACAGCTCACTGGGAGGGGGGGGGGCAGTGTTCCGTTCACTTCCACCATCTGTTCTCTTCCCCTCCCTTCCTTTCCCCTCTCTCCATTTTGTATCTCACTAGTTCACTTCCTTTCTCTATCTCTATTGTACATTTTTAGCCCCATTTATTTGTCTCCTTATGGAACTCAATCCTCTGTTATTCATTACCTTCCACTCCTGTTCCTCCATCTATTTCTAGCTATGCTCCCTTCCCTTTCCCCCCGCACATCAAGTTCTGCTGATGAGTCTCTACACCTTTTGTTTATGCATTTCTATCCTCTTTCTTTCTGTAGTCTCCCTCTCTATCTCTCTGCCATTTTATTCCGGTACATGACTGTCAGACTCGGCAACTATTCAGATTGCTTCCCTAACCCAATCGGAATTCAATATGAGGCAGCTAGCATCTTCAAAGCATCAGTCGTGCTGTGCTAACGGGCTAGCAGTAAGCTGCTGATTCAGAACAGAACCCTGGGAGCCAGAGCCAAGTGAGGCAACAGGGGATCAACTTATCATTGTTCAGGGTTAACGTTAACCTCTCCACAGAATCCATGATTGCCCATGCAGGGTATTAGAGGAACAATCACTTATATGGAGCCTGTAGTAATATCTAAAGGCAGCCATTTATTTATTTTTTTGTTATTTTTTCTATTTTACTCCCAATTCCCCCTCAAACAATGAACTAAACTTGATCCTGGTACATCTAACCCCCACTTGTTGGTATGGGGAGGCTTTAGACAACCACAACTCTTCACATAGTTTATACATGGACACGCCAACCATTTTCTCCCTGGAGTTTCATAGCGAGTGCATAGCCACATCCTTTTTTCCCTGTACCTCCTCCCTCTGGGTTTGATTTTTAAAAAGCATGGCATTACCTACGATTTCTATGCAACTTACAATATTTATTCAAAAATTACAAGAATGTTTTGCTGCCTGCTATATACTGTACATAGCAACAATAACCCAAAAATCTGTTCCCGTCTTAAAGGGTAAAACCTCCAAAAGGGGTTCCTGTCCTAAATGGCTTAGGCTTGAGAAACAGATTTACTCTCAGCTGATTTTATCAGCTGAGGCCTTTAACCAAAGTCAAGTCTGCTGTAACCTTTCCTGATTTTGAACATCTTATCCATGCTTTTACGTATCTCAACCCGACTTGACTACTGTAATGCACTTTATGTATGCATTACCCAAGCCTGCCTGTCACGACTACAGTTAGTCCAAAACGTGGCCACTCGTCTCTTAACATGGGCACGGAATTAAGTATGATCACTCGCATCTACCTGATGCTCGCCTCCCTTCACTGGCTCCCTGTGCGTTACAGGATCCAGTTTAAGATTTTAATGTTTGTTTTTAAGTCTTTAAATGGTACATTGTACATTTCGGAGCTTCTACCTTTCAAAGAATCTACAACGGGTCTACTGGCCAGGGTCTACTGACCAGTCAATTCTTACGATACCAAACACAAAGCTGAAATCCCAGGGAGATAGATGTGTTGTACCCACGCTGTGGAACGATCTTCCACCTCATGTTAGAGGTTCCCAAACCGTAACCTGTGTTTAAATCACGTTTGAAATCTCACTTGTGCTCCTTGGCGTTCGAACATGCAGACTAAGAGTTGTTTCCACTAGGAATTATGTCTTTATGTTGCCCTGTTTATTATGTATTGTTGTTTTGCTCTTGGTACTTTTGTATTTTTTCTCTCTCTCTTTGGTACTGAGTGTACAGCACTACCAACAGTACTGAGTGCTGTACAACAGTGTACAACAGTGTTGTTTTAAATGTGCTCTATAAATAAAGTGGATTGGATTGGACCAAGCCCCCAGTAAGGCTATCCAACGTTGAAGCTGCCACTGCCTACTGGTGAAATGTGGAATTGCAGCACTTTCATGGAGGTGGACGGACGTTCATGACGTCACGTGCGTAAGCCCGGACCTCAAATTTGAGGTCTGGGGCTAGGCTAGGCTAAACTTCCGCTCGCTCGAGCCATCGAGTTATAATTATACTTCCGGCAGTCTTCCGGGTGCTTCAAAACGCCACTGAGCAACTTCTATTGAAATGAATAGCGGGGGGGGGGGGGGGGGGGGGGGGTAACGCTCCGGTTCGGTCTCTCTCCTTTTATTACTCTATGGATTGGACAGCAAGTGCAGAGGAACATGCTAGTCACAAGTTCCTGCGTGTGTGCCTTGCCTTTGCTGGTAAGAAGGACTTATGTGAGCCATCAAGTCACTGTTTTCTGCTCTGTGTTTTGGTTCCTCTGTGCACAGATAAACTTGAGCGTTTCCTCAGCCGTGAAGTCTACCAAACAACCCACAGCAACTTTGTCATGATGAGTTGCTTAAATTAATCTTGCGGATTGAAGCTCTAGGTTAAGCAGAGGTTACTTGAGATGTCAGTTCTGCCTGCCTTGACACTTAAGCAGTGCTGATTGGTTGTTCTGCTATCTAACCCCTCTGGGTAATGCTGTATATGGCATGCTCACCAGTCAGCACAAGAGTATTACCCTCTTGGTCCCCTTATACATTTATATTTCAAAAACAGATGTGTGAAAACATTTATCTTTGTAATTCCGGTATATATTTTTCTTGGCCTGGGCCGGCCTAGCGGTCCAGGCACCTAGGCCAGCCTGACAGCGCCACAGGTTCGAGTCCCGATCCCAACGACCTACTGTAAATCTATAAATAAAGGCAAAAAGCCCCCAAAATATCTAAAATATATATATATATGTTTTTCTTACTTGCAGTAAGGGACCCACATAAGACAAATATTTAAAATAAATTACAGTACGACTTGCACCTCACTTGCGTTACAGACTTACAGTACAACTTACAGTAAGCTCATTTTGCTCGAACAATGGTCAGTTTCCTCCAGTCTTTATGCTTTCAATTCTAACAATAGCTATTTCTCTCAGTCGTGACCAGTTTGAATTGCTACCCCTCCCCTATCCTTCCTCTTTCTCTCCCACACAAATACATTTCCACCAATAGTGGCAGAAATGAGAGAATATCATATCTGGTAACAAAAGAAAATCAATCCATGGTTTAATGGAGGACATCTAACCAGAATATTAATGAATGAACATAATATAAATGCAAGAACAGTTTGGGTTTCTCAGAATTTTCGGTTTGAAAGTGAAAATAATTCTCCTCAGTCGGTTGACAAAGGATTAAATGAAACAGAAAGAGTTTGAGCAAGTCAACAGGGTATGTTTTGAAATCAAAAGACCTTGGGGCCATGACTGAGTATATGCATACATATTTAAAATGCTTTATTGAAAGACCAATAAGATCTCTGTGATCTCATTTACATATTGTACTGAATACACCAACACTGAAACACAAAGAGAAATACTCTCTCTCTCTCGCACGCACGCACGCACGCACGCACGCACGCACGCACGCACGCACGCACACACACACACACACACACACACAGTAGTCTCCAGTGTCCTTCTACTTAGATCTTTTCACAATAGGAACCAATCTGAGCCTAATAAAGAAAACAATAGTCAATAGTGCGATCAGACTTTTGAATTTCTCTTTGAGGAATACATTAAAAGCCATTTCGATCGAAGTGCGTGTTCAGAATAAGCTCAATAACATTCTCAACAAGGGAACTAGGTTAATATCACAGCAGTATAATAGGCTTGAAAAACCTAGAAATAAAACGGCATACAAGCAAGTGCACCACATTTCAGCAACCTTCTAAGCAGTGCTGTGTGGTTGAATAATCTTTGTGGGTAAGTCTACATTTTTCATTTCACAACCACTAGTCATATCAGTTTACCTTCTTCACTATACTTGCATTGAAAGCTATATTATAAAATGGGCAACTCAACTCATTCAATTCAATTACATTATAGTCCCAAATCATTCAAATCAAATCAAATCAAATTTATTTATATAGCACATTTAAAAACAACTCTCATTGTACCAAAGTGCTTCACAAGGCAGAATATAGTGGAATACAATACAATACAATACAATAATGCAATACAATACAATACAATACAGTACAATTCAGTGCAGAAGATGTCAATAGTAAAAAAAAAACAGGCAAATAGGACAAAGTAATCTAAAAAGGAAAGGTGCAAGATCATGTCGGTGGTGCAAAGGCTTGTGAATATAAAAATGTTTTAAGTTGTGATTTAAAAGACTCAACGGAGGGCGCAGACCTAACGGCGAGGGGAATGTTGTCTTAAGACAATGCACGGCCACCCGCCAACCCCCCAAGGAAGTATTTGGCGACTGGGGCAACGGAAGACCTTCCCTTTAACAGGTAGAAACCTCAAGCAAAACCAAGCTTTAAGGCCAACCTCGATACCTCAACTGTGTTGAGCTGAGAGGGGGAGGTGGACAGCAACAGCTATAATAATAACAATACATTTATAACTATAATGAAAAATTGTTTATTTGTCACTTGCTCTTACAGGTACATCTGTGCATTTAGACAAAACTGGTACACGCCTACACGGTATCAGTACACTTGTACTGTACATTTGTTCAAAGTAACCGCATGAGGTCAAAACACTGTTGACACACACAGAGATTAATGCCGTTTACAGTTTAAAAACAATTATTATCTTTTATTTTGTCTTGTAGTGTGTGTTCAGTAATAATAATAATATAACAGCCTTGCCTATATGTCAAGGATAGGCTCCTTGCTAGTAGGTCCATGCAGCAGTCATTTTGTACTTGTAGACATCTGTCTGTATAGTTCATTTGTCGACTATGATGTTGGCTCATGAACTGGGCTTCACACTGATTAACATTTCTCATAGGCTTTTGTAATTTCCTCCCAAGATAATTTCACATCTCCCCTTCGGCAGTCTGTGGATGTGGTGGTGTGGATTTGCTGTTTGATGACTCTGCACCTCCCGCACAAGGACATCAGTTTTCTCTTGTGAGAAATGACGTTTCCATGGCTTTTCTTTCATTGCACCATGGAAGGATCAACACTTATTGTTTACACTTTATATTGTAAACAACAGCAAACGTTTTAAGGTCAATTCAATATAGTACCAAGATTTATTTTGCTACAAACGTCCTTTTGGGCTAGACTAGAAGAAAGGCCATGGGGTCACCAAAAGCAGTAGGGTTTTTTTTCTTCTCTGGGGCGCATGAGTTTGCTTCAAACACGTTTCATGGCAATCCTCCCGGTAGGTTTGGGGATCTCTTTTTTGTTTGCCTTATGGTGGCGTTACAGTAGATGAAGGGCCATGCTGTCACCAACATCAGTAGGGGGCATCCTCAGGGGAGCAGGGAGGTGCAGAGAAAATGTTAAGCTCGAGACAGGTTGTTGACCCTGTGCTTCACGTCGGGCCCAACAACAACATTGTAGCTGTGAGTATAATCACAATATATCACGGCCTGTCGTGAGTTATTGATTTAGTATTATGAGTCCACAGGTTCTTATCAGCAGTCCTGCAGCCATAATCACCTGACATTACGCTGCCTGAACAGGAACTGTGGCCTTTTCTCCCCATGATTCAAAACACACACACACACACACACACACACACACACACACACACACACACACACACACACACACACACACTCTCTCTCTCTCTCTCTCTCTCACACGGGTCATAAAAACCCAGGCTTCATAAGGTGCATTAGAGGCGCTATCATATATGCACAGCAAGCCCGTCCACCATGATTCATCTCCATGGCAGTGTGAAGTGTGAAGGAGATTATTATCAGTGAAGGGCCCGGCCCCAAGAAGACATACTGCTCTCCAGCTTGGTCTGCAGAGAAAATGGGAAAATAGTCCTATAATGTTTACAGCCCTGTGTACTCTGTGTATGTGTACTCTGTGTACTCTGTGTAGTGTGTGTGTGTGTGTGTGTGTGTGTGTGTGTGTGTGTGTGTGTGTGTGTGTGTGTGTGTGTGTGTGTGTGTGTGTGTGTGTGTGTGTGTGTGTGTGTGTGTGTGTGTGTGTGTGTGTGTGTGTGTGTGTGTGTGTGTGTGTGTGTGTGATGAAGCTTGGTTAAGCAGCTCGGCAGCTGGTTTTCTATCAGGAAATGTGCTGAGATCAGGGGTTTTGACTGTGTGTGTGTATGTGGGACTGTATGGGCATCACATGTGATTTTATTTGCAGACATCAACAACTCGGCTCAATGCACTTTTATTACGTTGGATATTAAATCAGCTCATTACTGAGATATGGCCAACCTATTCTTTATTTTTTTTCCCCCCAGGTGACTTTCACCATGAGCATTTGACAGTGTGGTCAGAAAAAAAGCATGTCGACGCTTCATATTATGCTAAGTTGAATTCACACATTGTTGCCCTATAAAATGCTTCACCTGAAATTGCTAATGCTAATTTGACCTGCCTTGCAGATGGTTTCTATAGCAGGAAACCATAGTATGAAGCTGTCTCCTTCGACTTGTGCTCTCTTCTGCTCTGTCTTTCACAATACAGCAACAAACCTTATCTGTTTATTACCTCCACAACACAGTGGCATAGGAACACATTTAGTTACAGTAGCAGTGTACAACTGTTTGCATATGCATACTTGCATTAAGTAGCATGCTTTAGGCCAACGGGACAAGCCGTGGATTCAGCCCGTTTTGAGTTTTTGTTTCATTTATCATCAACAATTTAATTAAAACTAATTTGTTCAAAGCCAGTACATTTGACAAAGTAGTTGTCAAGCAGCAAACTGACACTGGTTGACAATATGTTGTTTCTGACAGCTGGTGGCTGTTTGCTATACTGTAGGTATAAGCTATCTACAGTACAGGTCTGTCTGTCTGTCTGTCTGTCTGTCTGTCTGTCTGTCTGTCTGTCTGTCTGTCTGTCTGTCTGTCACATACTGACACCTCATAGACTGATCCTCTTACAAGCGGTACTGACATAGTAGCCTGGCTAATAAGCCAGACCCAATCAGCCGTTATCAGCCAGGCTACTGACATAGTGCCTGCTGACAACATGTACTGCACTGGCTGGGTAAATACTTTAATGGAGCTCTTACATTCTTTAATAGTGGTATGAGTGCTATTACCAGGATATATTGGCACTCGTTAAAATTCCTCTCAGTCATTCAAAATGTGCTGCTTCGGTGTGTCGTGGTTATAGAGACTTAAAGGGATATTTCACTTTCAAATGTGTTTCGCGTCATTTTAACGTCTACTCAGGCTTTTTTGAGCACTCATGGAAAACACCAGTCCTTGGTTCTGGTGACTCATACTGCCCTGCTATAAAAGACATTGAAAAAGAAAATAATGATATTAAAATAATTATTAGTAAAAACATGGCCCCCTCACATACTGTATAGAGGGTATGCGTGTGACATCATCATCAAACCCGGAAGTTATGCTGGAATGCCTACTGACTGGCAAAAAACTACTTTCTGGCCTTGACAACCCATGCATCCAAACAGAAAAGTCCTATCTGATTGCATTAAACAACGTTAAACAATGTTAAACTCACTTTGCATGTTGCTTTGCCACTCGATTTGCCACTCGATGTGCCATTCACTTTAAGCATGCGCATACCCTCTATTATGAGGGCAGGATGAGTCACCAGAACCAATGATGGGTGTTTTCAATGAATCTATCATCGTTCAAATGGAGTTTGAAATTACACTGGGTTTATATTAGATGGAAGCGGAAGTATGGTCAAATCAATCAAAATACTGTCCAGAGTGCTCACAAAAGCCTGAGTAGACGTCGAAATGACCCCAAACTACTTTTGAAAAAGAAATACCCTTTGAGTGAAAATCTATAGATAGATAGATAGATAGATAGATAGATAGATAGATAGATAGATAGATACTTTATTAATCCCGAAGGAAATTTGTTTTGTCCAACAGCTCCAGTGTAAAAACATACATACAGAATAAAAAGAGCATGATGAACATGTAAAAATACATTACATCATAGAAAGTAGTAAAAAAAGCCAATAGCAATAAGTTAAAGGCATGGGTTAAAAGTACAACACCAAAAAGGAAAAGCAAATACGTTAACTGACCAATCCCCTCCCTCCTCGTCCTCGTCCCCCCCCCCCCCCCCCCCCACGGCCCCCATTGATTCATTGTATAATCTAATAGCCCTTGGGATAAAGGAGTTCTTAAGTCTATCTGTGCTGCATGTCTGGGATAAAAACCTGTTACTGAATTTGCTCTTCTGAGAATAAAGTGCTGTGTGCAGTGGGTGACTGACATCGTCCAGGATGGCTAGTGTCTTGGCCAGAGTCCTCTTCTCTGCCATCACCGCCACAGAGTCAGGCTTGGTCCCTGTCACCTTGCCTGCTCGCTTAATCAGTCTAGTCTGGCTGTGTCCCTCTGTCTGTCGTTCCCTCCCCAACACACCACAGCATAGAAAAGAACACTGGAGACCACTGACTGGTAAAACATCTGCAGGAGCTTCCTGCAAATGTTGAAAGAGGCCAGTGTCCTCAGAAAATACATCCTACTCTGACCCTTCTTATACAGACAGTTTGTATTGACTGACCAGTCCAGCTTATGGTCAAGCTCCAAACCCAGGAACTTGACCGCTTCGACCTCCCCCCCCCCCCCCCCCCCCCCCCCCCGATGGAAACAGCCTGAGGGGTGGGGCGGGCTCTCCGGAAATCGATCACGATCTCCTTTGTTTTGGAGACGTTGAGCTGGAGCCTGTTCAGGTGACTCCAGTCCACAAAGTCCTCAATCACTTTCCTGTACTCCCCCTCCTCCCCCCCCCTTGATTCACCCGACGATGGCGGTGTCGTCTGAGAATTTCTGCAGGTGGCACATCTCTGTGCAGTGTCTAAACTCTGCCGTGTAGAGGGTGAAGAGAAGGGGGCCCAGCACAGTCCCCTGGGGGACTCCTGTGCTGCAGGTCACGGTGTCAGATGTACAGTCCCTCAACCTGACGTATTGTGGTCTGTCAGTGAGATAGTCCATGATCCAGGCCACAAGGTGTGGGTCGACGTGCATACTGGTCAGTTTGTCTTTCAGAAGGGGGGGCTGTATTGTGTTAAAGGCGCTTGAGAAATCAAAGAAAAGTATCTTCACAGCGCCACTTTCCTTGTCCAGGTATGTGGAGGCCCGGTGGACAAGGTAGAGGATAGCATCCTCCACCCCTACCCACCCCTATACTCTATAGCCTACCTGTATATACCCATCTACATAATGTCCGACCTACAGTATACTGTACTGTACACACACACACACACACACACACACACAAGGACCCACACAGTGCCGTCTCTACAGGGGGGCACTGGGGGCATTGCCCCCCAGATTGAATTTTGTGCCCCCTCCAGTCCAGATTGGCCAGTAGTACCCTACCCAACCAATATTTTAACAAATGTTAAATCTATAAGTTCTCCATGATTATTGTAAATATATACATGTTCAAATTAATTGAATAATTAATAGAAATACAAAGTAATATATGCATGCAGAAGACATTATAATGCTCAACATATTTGTATTTCTTTGTTTGTTGTTGGTGCTGCTTATTGTAGCCTACTTGTAGCCTTTTTCAAGCATCACTTTGTTAATAGGCGACAATTTGTTATACATAGGGGGGGTTTGACAAATTAAGTGCCCCCTTTGGAAAAAAGTATGCCCCCCTGCTGATTTGTGCCTGGAGACGGCACTGGACCCACAGTAGCACTGCACTGTCAGTTCTGACACTGCTTTAGCATGAGGGATGATGAGTCCTCACCCTTCTGTTTCAAGAGTTCACAATGTGCAGAATGTTTTTTAATCAATAAATCAATTCATGTATTAATTGTTTTTTGATTTACAACATTAGGGTTTTTGGGCTCACCATGACCTGTATGGGTGTATACGTGCTACAGTACTGTAAGCTCGTGTCACAATGACCTGTAGGCAGCACTGTATTGAGCCCAGTGGACCTAATTACGATGGCCATCCTAGTGTTTGTTCCCAGATGGCACATAACAGGTGGGTGGGATAGGTGTGTGCGTGCGTGCGTGCGTGCGTGCGTGCGCGCGTGTGTGAGAGAGTGTGAGTGAGAGGAATTATCCCATCTATTGCACAGTTTTTTGTTTTTTTTTAGATTTCAGACTCTTTTTGTCTTTAGCATTGAAGTATTTCATCACAAAACCCTGTATCCCTTTGGGGGTTGGATCCATAAATATTTGAGTACTCTTTGATGTTTTGACTCCACACTTTAATTTCTTTGGAAAGACACAGACGACAGACAGGGCTTTTATGGCATGTTCATATAAAGCTATATGCCATGGCATCTGTTGTTTACTGTGGCAATTTATTTATAGGCAGGGGTTTTAGTCCAACACAATACATGATGTATGTTTTGTCAAAGGGACTAATTAAATGGAGAGATTTACTTTCACATCAGCAATTATTTCCCATGTTTCTACTTTAGTGCCCACTTGATTTAAATAATGTGATGGTTGTAAGTTGAAATTGTGGGCTGAGAGAGGAGGAATGGTGTGCAGCACAGGCCTCCAGACAGACGCAAACTTGGAATGTGGCGATTATGGTCAATCACAATATGTGATTGAGAGGTGTTTTAGTATACCTCATTGTCTCATTGGTGATATATCCATTAGTAAAACTTGAATGCGACCTGCTAGCTAGACAGTATATGAAGTGGTATGAAGTTGAGGTGCGTGCGTGCGTGCGTGCGTGCGTGCGTGCGTGCGTGCGTGCGTGCGTGCGTGTAATATGAACGTACGGATGTACGTTCATATTACAACATTTGCTGTTGTTGTTTTATATACTGTATGCAGCTGCGTTTCAGGTTGTTGATTTCCAGTATTACAAAGACTCATTGAAAGCGTATGAAGAATTGTTTTTGGACAATATTAGTGTAATTTAGTTATAACTGGTCGAAAAGTGAAAGTGAAAATGTTCACTTTTAGGCCAGTTATAACCTGGTTTTAGGCTAGACGTTTAGACGTAGCCTATTTTAGACGTCTAATAGCTCAGTGGGAAGTACGGCTGCCAATGCGGTTCAGGCAGCTCGCAGAGCCATCATCAGGGTCAACAGGCTGACGAAACATATAAAAGTGAATCATCTCTTCCGTGGCTCAGGTAGTTGGTGCCATTATGCTCTTGTTATACATAGGGGGGGTTTGAAAAATGAAGTGCCCCCTTTGGAAAAAAGTATGCCCCCCTGCTGATTTGTGCCTGGAGACGGCACTGGATACCATATGGAGACGTGGGTGACTATTGACTAACTAACTAACGGACGGGAGATGCAGGTTTTCATAGTAAACACGGCCTTCGGTAGCAACAAAGACAATTACAAATTTCAAAATCATAGCATTTAGAGTCAAACTTCTAAGACACAAGTATCATCCACAGCACTGTAAATCGGGATCAGAAACACTTTATTGTAATGCTCATCATGTCACATCCCATAGACATGAGTTCATGTGGTTTCTCAATGTCAGATTGACATTGAGAAAAATCAAGCAGAATAAAACACATTTTCACTGTCATTCTCATTTCTTCTATTCTTATCTCACCTTCCCAATTCTGTCGGGACAGAATGACATCTGCTTTGTCAGGTGATGCAGGCTAATGGGTGAGATCACACTGCCATAACAACTGTCAGTCCTGTCGCTACTCTAAAACTAAATTTTACCAATTGCATTATATACCATACAAAGAAATATGTTAGGAAATAAGATATAAGGTAAGCTAATTTCCTATATCATTCTTTAGATTGGAGCAGAAAGATCTTCACACACCATTAAAGCCACTTAAAGGAGAATTCCATGCTAGAAGGCTTTCTTACCTTTATTTGTAGTTGTTACGTCCTCACCAAAGAGGTCCAGGTGTTATTTTGTGCAAAAGCGCACTATTGGCTATATCCCCTAATATAAGCCCTCAATGGGGGTTGGGTTTTTGTGGTAATTCGCTTATTTCCATCGAAATGAGTAGTAAAGTGTGCCGCTTGTGATACTATTTACATCATGAAGAGAGGATGTATTAAAAAAAAGCGATGGAAATAAGCGAATTAGCACAACACCCCATAGCCCCATTCAATTCAATGCAATTCAATGCAATTCATTGAGGGCTTATGGTAGGGGAAATAGCCAATAATGCGCTTTTGCACAAAATAACACCTGGACCTCTTTGTTGGGGACATAACAACTACAAATAAAGGTAAGAAAGCCTTCTAGTATGGAATTCTCCTTTAAACTCTATTATACACAAAATATAGCAAATATAGCTCATCTATAAGCTCGCAAACTTGTGAGTTTGTAGATCTGCTATTACTGCAGAATGTTTGCCTGTTTTTGCTGAATGATCATCACTGAATGTTTGCCTATTTTTGCCAAATGTATGTGCTTACGGGGATTTAATGCAATGACATGATGCTTCAAGCAATAAAGTCTTACTCATACCTCCAGGCCAGGGTATGGGTCCGGGTTTTCACCTTCCTCCTCATCTACCCCTCTGCAACCACCTCCAGATTGTCCAGTTTAACTCACAACTACAGAGCCTTTCTCACCAGCTTGTTCAGTTTGTAGAACACATAGACCACAAGAAGCATTAGCTTTCAAATAAAATAAAAGCTCTAACAGAATAATAAAACACAATGCTTAATTGCCACCATAGGTGCAGTATACAGTACCATTTAACTGTAAGTATGATATAATACAAAGGGAGAAAAGCAACAAAGTGCTATAAAATAAATGAAACATAACATTTAACATAACATACTATATCTTCACGCTTCAGCCAGAATAAAGACGTATACTGCTGAAGACTCACACTGGTGGCTCCATTACAATAGGAATAGGTCATAACCTCACGTGCTATAATGTCCTGCAGGGGAAAACTCAAGGGAACTGTTCATTTTATAATGGACACTCACTAGCAGCCAGAAATGAGAGCATTTCTGATGGGTTAGCTATAAAAGGGTAATCTTTACCATGTCTAATCTGTGGTTTTAGAGGTAAATAGACACACACACACACACACACACACACACACACAGAAGGTCACACTGTAGCAGAGCTAAGCCAATGACACTTGCCCCTAATAACAGGTATGGTACATAATGATGATATGATGTGTCCACATCGAGCAGCTAATCTACCGTGCAGTACATTAACCCCTTAAGACCTGAGGCCGATTCTACAAATGTCTTCTAAATCCTAACCATTTTCTGGAAAACCTATGTTTCTATATCGGTGGTTCTCAAACTTGTTCATGTCAAGGACCCTCAAAATTATATGTTTGGCCGCGCACCCCCATCTCAAAATATGTTGTTCCGGGGACCCCCCCCCCCCCCCCCCAGAGTGCAGGGTTCCTATATGCAAATATGGGAAAAAAATTCCCCCAAAAAAATCCAAATGTGTAGGAACCCTGAGAGTTACAAATGATCAATTATAAATATTATATTCAAAGATTTTCTCAAATTCTTCAAGATTTAAAAAAAATCTACAAGCTCACAGAGCGGCACAAAGTGGCACGCTACAGTATATGAGCTTCTATATCTGTTGTTTTTGAAGTGGTTACACAGATTCGTTCCCGGTTTGAATGGGTTATACCATCAAATCCATCGATATGAGACGTGGAGGTGATCTCCTCATCATTGGTCTTGGCTGATCCCAGGTCAGCCCTGTGTGATTTCTAGCTCTCTGGCCATTCCAAGTCTATTATGTTGCCCTTTATTGCCTCCTCGGCACCTCCATCGGCGCTGTGGTTTCCTATAATGAGATAACACTTCTCTCATCTCATTTTCTCTCTGTCTGGCAGTCTTCCTGACCCCTCTTTTTTCTGTTTCTCTGTACTCTCACCATCACACTCATTGTCACTCTCTCCCATCCAGTGTACTTGTACTTGCCAGTGTTGATTTTGTGGACTAAAATTATGACGACAAATGTTCGTCGACTACCTTCTTTCACTGACCAAAACTAAATAAAAATGTAATCAATTTACAATTTACAATTTAGGCATTAAGGAGCAGACGCTCTTAATCCAGAGCTATAGCTATAGTAATCAAAACTATAGCTATGACGACTAAAACTATGACTAAATATACTGACAATTTTGTCAAATTATTTTTTTAAGGAGGGACTAGTGGAGAAGAGAGATCCAGTAGAACTAAAAGACAAGTCATTTCATGTTTGGTTGTGCTCAGGTGTTGCACTCTGAAAATAGCCGATCTACTGGCTCACAACACGTCGCTGCGTGAAGTTCTGCTATTTTCAGAGTGCAACCAAGTGTAAAATCAGGCATTACGACGTCATCAAGCCCTGACAAAACACATTTTAGTCGACAAAATCAACTGTAGTTCTAATATACACTTTTGGCGCAACTTAGACACATCATCAGTGATGTATCCTGTGGACTTCGGGTCTTTCGGGTCTTGCAACATCAGACACCCTCGCCTAGGCGACCCAGCCGCGACTGATCAGGCCCCGGCTTGTGTCTAAGTAGCTCGTGTTGTCCACAGATCTCCTTGCTTGATCCACAGCATGTGATGTTTTTGATGGCTCTTCTACTGTGCAGTCCTTTCACTCCCAGCATCTTGATTGGTAGATTTTGTCTCTAAAATCTTATGATATTTAGTTGACTAAAACTAGACTGACTGTAAAACATTTCAGTTGACTAAAACTAAATACAATTTTACTCTAAAGAGTATATCATAAAACTACATCAAAATCAACAGTATTTTGTCCAAATATGCTGAAGATATATATTGTGTGGCTAAACAAAGCACATAGCTTAGTTATTTGGTGTGAGCTCAGTTAAGTCAAAACATAGGCCTCTGGAACTTGACAATCTCAGTCATTATATTATTAGCTCCAGGCTGTTATACTTGTGTAATTGGGTTGATGTTTGGGAGTCTTACTCCTTGGTGTACTGTAAACTCACTCTTTCTGAAGTCTAAATATTTCTACCTGTAAAATGTGTGTTTTGAAGCATATCCCTTTCAAGTTTTTGTCGGTGGGGAGATGAGGCTTCGTACTACCTCAGGCATACTGGTGTAAAGCACTGTTCGAAACAAACCAATCCTGCAAGCTTTGCAAGGCAATCTTATCCAATCGGGATGGAATATGGGAAATATGACAGATCCGTGTTGATAGTGTATAGATGGTGTATGAAATCGGCCTCATGGTGGCGCTATAACAGATCGTTCTGCAGAATTTAGAGCAGAGGTTAGTCATTGACATCCAGGGAGTGTGTGCAGAGTTTGGTATCAGCCAGGCCAATGGTGCCAGAGATTAACTGTACGGACGGAGGGAGGCCGTCGGCCTGGTGGAGACTAATGATTTGCTGGCCCAAGATATCTGCACTAGATCTCTGCATGAGTGAACATAATGTACTATCTATCAATACATAAATGTACTGTGAATATCAATCTATTGTGTACATCTATTATTAATATATAATCATCTCTTGCTGTCTTTATGGGTCAGGCTGGCTCGTTGTATAAACCACTGATATGCCAAATACAGCTCACTGCACAACGCTACAGTAAGCTCACATTAGAACATTAGAACAATGGTTCTTCGTTCACAAGCTGCACACCCAGTAACTTTCTATCCATAGCATGGGAAAGCTACACCTTTATTAGATTCAACTGCTTCTAGTGACATTCTCAGCTGTGCCTTTCACAGAGGATGTCTTCCCCGCCAGCCACTTTGGTTTGAAATAAACCACAATTCATGAGCTCTATTCATTCTCTCGGGGTTAAATAGATTAACAGAGAGGATTTTACAGTGTACAGTGTCGTGAAAGTGTTTTTTCTTTATGTGCTGACCAAGGGGGCATTGGGTCTACCATACGGCGTGTGTTATTTTCTATCCATGATTGTTGTTAAATGAGTAAGACTTGGCATTGGGCAACCATCGTGCCAGGCTGGTCCCACAGAGCTCAGTGTTCAGGAAGGACAGGCCGGAAGGGGACTGACTCTGCAGGAATGGTGGCCAGGAATAGAAGCAGTCGTGTTTGCCAGTATTGATCAGCAGGAGAGGGAGGTCAAGGGAGCAGCCTATATCGATGGACGTATATAGGGACGTGGGTCAGAGAGATGCTGACGCATGGGACAAGACATCCAGGTAGAGTGCAGTGGAAGTTGTGTTTTGTTTCTGGAAAGTGACAGGGATTGCTTTGAGGATAAGGATAAGACCATCTGCCATGGCCATGCAAATCGACCAGGATCCCTGCCCGCTTGAAATGTCTAGGGTATACTGTATGAAACCTTGAAAAAGATGAATCCACACAAGGCACTTGGGCCAGACAGCATCCCTAGCAGTCCTTAAGGCATGTCCGGATCAATTGGCAAACATTTTTACAGTCATTTTCAAACTTTACCGGTTCTAGTGCGTATTCCCTGCATGTTTCAAAATGAAACTTCTACTGTCTGACAAACGACACTGGGGGATCAGGTTGTGATCTTGCAGGCTCAGGACAGTGACACTGTTTATCGAAGAACTGTTGTATACAGTTTATCAGAGGTTCTCGGGTGCAAACGATTAGCTGTTCACAGATAGACACACAGACCGAAAGGGGCGAAACGTAATCTCAGGCCTTCGGCCAGCCAGCCTGGATTTGAATTTTTTAGGGGCGCTAGCCCCTCCTACATCCAGCTTTTGTTTACCGTCCAGCATCCGCAAACTTCGTCTTAAACAAACATTAAATTCCCATTGACAATGAATGAAGAATTGTACGTCATAGTCTCTGAGCAAATAGGCATAGTGTCTATTTTACGTCATGATGATGTACGATGATAAGAGCGCCCCTCACTTCACACAGGTGTGATTTTTATTTATATTTATATAAATTTTTAATTATTTTTCCCTCCTTTCAAATTGCATGCATGCATACAGACAGACTGGCTGTTTGGCCACTCAGAATAGCCAAATGGCATTGATCACGCCTCCAGGTCTTAAGTTATAAGTAATAAGACCTGGTACTTAAGACACGCATAATACTGCCATGAGAGTGCGGATTTTATTCTCTTTCTGTGTGTGTGTGTGTGTGTGTGTGTGTGTGTGTGTGTGTGTGTGTGTGTGTGTGTGTGTGTGTGTGTGTGTGTGTGTGTGTGCGTGTGCGTGCGCGCGTGTGTGTGTGTGTGCGCGTGCGTGCGCACGCAGTCAATGTAGTAAATGTGGCTTTGGGTAAACCACTCAAACTCTATAGTGTCCATATTCTGGGGCGAACATTATGAGAACATTATGAGACGTGTGTATACGCACGTATTAGGCTGCAGGCATAACTCAGGCACCGTCTGACCGATCGACTTCAAGCTTGGGCGTCACCGATGGTTTGTGCCAAGTAGAAATTTGGTCGGTTTTGGTGGTTGTCCAGAACCCATCATCCACGAATGTCTGCTGGCCTATATGTCTGTCTGTGGAGGACCCACAGATAGACATCGTTCCAGAGTAAATGAATACAATAATCTGCAAATCATAACACTACAGCAAATATTTACATTTGGAGAGGGAAAAATCCAAGGATAGTAGCAGCTATCTGTTCCGTGTGCTCTGCCATTCTTCTAACTTATCTCCCCTCTCATCAGCAGCATTTGTGGTCGACACTCCTCCTCTCTCTCCAGTCAGAGTTTGAAGCCTCTGAAACATTGCATTGATCGTTAGGTCCTTCACTGCCCGCTTGGACTCCATTTTCTTCCTTTTCTTTATAGCTTCCTCTGAAGTGTCTCGCCGTTTCTTCCTTGTTAGCAGCAGCTCTGCTGGTTTCTTTCCAGAAGCACTCACTTGCCTGACAGTCTTGACAGAGCAGCGATCTCATTAATTTTGGCCACAAATCAAAGACAGCTCCCGCCCACCCCCACTTTGTTCTGTATTTTTAGTACAAGGATTGCAACGTTGGGCTAGTCCATTGGTCCGCCCAACACTTTAGTTCCAAACAAGATATTGAAAACTACTGACTGGCTTCCCATATAATTTGCTGTGTAACTTCATTCTTGCCAGTAGGATGAACCCCACTTATCAACCTCATTGACCTTATTGTCTAGGCCAGGGGTTCCCAAACTGTGGTCCATGCACCCCTTGTGATGCCAGAATGCCCTATAGAGGCTGCGTGACATGAAAAGGGTAATGGTGGTTTATGGTGTTATTTAGCACAAACGGCAAAATCTGGTAGAACACTGTTGTAAGGAGATGTATAGAGCAGCTGCAGGAGTATACAGCAGCTGCATGTCTCTCAGTTAGTGACATTCTGTGATTAATGGCCATAATCATATTAACATAATTGTATAATTTTTGGCCAAATTCAACGAGATTCAACAAGACTTAGTGGTGGGGGGTGCGTCAGCTATATCAGGAGGTAACAGGGGGTGCATGGCCAAAAAGGTTTGGGGACCGCTGGTCTAGGCCAAAATGTCTGGGTTTTAAGGCGCAGAGCCTCTAGGGGCTGATAGCTGGGCCTTTAGACTCTGATCTCTTTTCTCATGTTCTTTTCATGACTTTAAATAGAAGGAAAGAAATCTCCCTTTACTTTCGCCCGCAACTCTGATCTGCATCACATCTTGCCTTCTCTCCCCTGTCCATCATTCCGATGTTCTGTGACCCGTATTGCTGTATTGAGAAACTGTGTTCACTTTGTTTTGTATTGTCAGGTCTTCATCAGGGCAAATAGTTCAACAGTATTGTAAGATATGTTCTGGATCAATAGGGGACTGAGCAGCAATAAGTCCAGGGTGCAGGGTCAGAATACTGTGAAGCAGGGTAATGCAGTCCAGTAACTCGGTCTAGACTGTTGCTATTATCCGTAGCACAGCTGTGTGAGGAGGTCAGTGGCCGCTGTGAAGCTTATCTTCAGCAGCGAGTGTAAGCCTATAAGACTGGTATTCGGGTAACTAGACAAGGTTTTGTTATTGACGAGTTATGAGTGATGAATGATGCATACTGTACTTTAAAAGCTCTGAGGAAGGTTCTGTGCTGAGATGCTTAAAGGGGAAAACCACCCATTTTCAACATTTTACTATGTCAGCTTAGAGCTGTTGTAATTATGGAAAAAATCATTAACATGGTGAAACACATCTTGCCGCGGGCGGCGGTGGCTCAGGGTTAGAGTGCCTGGATGGCAACCGCAAGGTTGCCAGTTCGAACCCGGGCTCCCCCAGAGTTAGTGTCGAAGTGTCCTTGAGCAAGACACTGAACCCCTAATTGCTCCCGATGTGCTGGTTGGTGCCTTGCATGGTTTCCGTTGCCATCGGTGTATGAATGTGTGTGTGAATGGGTGAATGTAATGCACAATCTCTGTAAAGCGCCTTGGATAAAGGCGCTATATAAATGCACCATTTACCATTTATTTACCATTTCAAGATGTGTTTCACCATGTTAAGGACCTCCAGTTCTAGGAAACACATAATGGGTGAACCTTTTTATTATTTCCACACAACAGCTCTAAGGTACATTAATGACATAGTAAAATGTTGAAAATGAGTGGAATGCCCCTTTAAGCATCTTTGATGTGAGCCAAATAAATGAATGATGCATGCCCAACGATCAATGTCATTGTGCTTTGATACGATGCTGTAGTGTTTGGGCAAGGAGGAGGAAACAAACATAAGGGACAAAGGACAAGTGTTTTGATCATTCACACACTTGCAATTCAAATGATGCATTGATTCTGGCATTCACTCTGCCAGAGATTAATGAATTTGCATTTTGCAAGCTACTACTAAGTAATAAAGTAGCAGTGTCGTTATCAGATAGCACAATGATCAGTATGTCAGTGAGTATGTCACAACAGCCAGATATTAAACAACAGCAATTCAATTGAACATTTATTATATATAATTTATATAACATCATTGTCAGTACCTGTAAAGACAATCAACCAATCAATCACTGAACACAACTTTTGATATGTGCAGTACATATGCTGCAAAAGAATATGCCAGAGGCTGTCTTCAAACCACAGCGTTAGTTAGAGTATAGACTATAGAGACAGGAGCAGATTGTGGACTGAGTGGCCATGAGGAGAAGCAACTAGTACAGTACTGTTTTAAGACTAGTAACTGTTTGTGGGAAGAGATCAAGTGTCACTCTCACTCTCACTGTGTCACTGTCCCAAACCGCCCCCTAAGGTCTTCCACTGCTGGCCTGCTCGCTTTGCCTAAAAAAATGGCAACTAAAAAATACGGGGAAGCAGCTTTTTGCTTCTACGGGCCGACGGTGTGGAACAAACTCCCACTGTACCTTCGACAGGCAGCCTCTGTAGACATTTTTAAAGCACAGCTCAAGACCCACTTCTACACCCTTGCTTTTAATTGATTTGTTTTTTTAATTTCTTTTGTTATTCATGTCCTCACTGTATTGCATTACTGCTCTTGTTTTTTAATGTTTATGCCTTGCTTTTCTTTTCTTTTTTTCTCTCTCTTTATTGCTCTGTAAAGCACTTTGAGCTGCATTTCATGTCATGAAAGGTGCTATACAAATAAAGTTTTATTATTATTATTATTACTCTCAAATGATCATCGCTGACAGGAAACGTGTGATGGGACAAAGTGAAACTGCCGTATGCTCTTCCTATAGCAAGAGGAAATGAAGAAAGATGGGTAGCATCTGTGGCGAGAGAGTCTGAGACACACATGGTATGCAGGATAACACAAGGCACTTGAAATGACAAAGAGAAAGGAGTGCCTGGACGATAGAAATCAGTTCCTACAAGCTGCTTTGGACAGAGATCCTATATGGTGCTAACATCAGCTGCCTCGGTATAGTGTAGGCTATACTCTCTTACTTGGTTTTTGGTTGTTTGTCCTGTTATAATTAGTGTACCTGTTGGCCAATAAAACCGGACAGATTTTCATGGAGAAGGATGGACCTTCTCAGCAGAAATGACCTGCAGTGTAAGACGATGTTTCCACTAAGCGTTACACAGTAAAAGCCTCAGTGTTAATGGAACTCTGAGTTAGTACGTAATATAATGTAGTTAGTACAGAATACTAAGTAATGTAACCAAATGGAGGCGTATTGTTACATTTACACAAATTACCATTTCACTCTGCATGATTCAGGCCGAGTGGCAACATTGAGAACCATGTTGTCAATAAGGCGATGAGGCAAAAGCTTCATTTTACTTCATCGCACGATGGTGGGTGCTTGCTAAAACTCAGTTCTTGTCGCCAAGCTTAACCACATGATCCCCCTAACTGGCCTAACATCCCTATTCTGAGGTGAACATTCAGCGAAAATGGCCGATCTACAGGCTATTGGCTCCGTGATTTTTGGTGTAGAGGGAAAAAGATCTGACCTTGTATACAGCCCTGGAGGACCCCATGGTCAACTATGTATATGGTTTAAGTATAGATAAAGTGCAAAGATGCGATGTAGTTTCTATGTGATTTTTGTTTTTGTTTTTTTGCAGAGAAAAGGCTAAAATTACAGTGCAGTGCCTGAGGATAAAGCTAGCTGATTTAGTCATCCATCCAACTTTTATTACAATGCCTTTTCATACCTTTCATTATCTCTTATCCATGCTTATTTCCTTGTCATTATACCTTTTCATGTTTGTCTTCATTTGTTTCAACGGGTATTAATTGATGCTATTTGTTTTATCATTATTATTATTATTATTTTCATTTTCTGCTTTCTTTCGATTTTAGCTATTTTTGACAGGGCAGTCAAACAAGTGGCTAAATATGTTTTCTTTTTACTCCGATTTCTTTACTCTACTAGACCCCAGGAAATTACATCTGGCCACAGTAGTTGCTTTCCGTTTGTCTGACTACTATGGGGCTGTAGGCTCAATATGTCAGTTTGTCACCTCCCCCTTCACATTCAATAGTTTCCGTGATCTTTGTGGCCAGATGTAGTTTCGTGGGGTCTAGTAGGACTATAGTAAATAATAAATAAAAAGCCGTAAAATGTTGTAAAAAAAAAGAAAAGAAGCTAAAATCGTTAAAACGAAAGAAAGCAGAAAATGAAAACAATTTAACAATCATCTTTTACTTTCTCTAATAACAACCTAAAACCTTGGTCGAAAAAAACGTTGTCCTTTAATTATTTATTATCATTACTAATAGCTTTTTCCCCCTCTCTTTCATATTTGCAGAACAAGAGAGAAGGAGTGCCTCTACTTCAATGGAAATAAGCTCTCACGCTTTATTGTGTTTTATCCCTTTGACAGATAATGTATGTACAAAATGTTCATTATTATGCATTTTTATCAATAAAAACAATCAATAAATCCATCAATGAACTTGTTCAGCTATTTCTGTAAGCAAACAACGATGAAGCTGAGAAGATGAACAAAGCCTCATTCTAGCATAACTTGGAAACAAAGTCGTTACATTCATCCATGTGTTGTTTGCGCTTCATCTCACTTGCCTGAAAGCTCTCCATAATGTTTCATAAAACGTTTTTTTTATTCTTCAAAAATGTTTTCTGCTCTAAATGCACTGGAGCAGACCCCACTGTTGTTTTCAATCAATATTTCAAAACCAACCTTCACTGTTTTCTTTGGAGAAATCGGAAGGTGGGGAAAAGATCTTACAGTGAAATTAAATTACTTGAGGAAACAGATGCAGCACATGCCACTGGGTGAAGCATGGATCCTTAAACTGGTTCACTGAACTGTGCTTGTGTGTGTGTGTGTGTGTGTGTGGGGGGGGGCATGTATCAACATTAATTTGTTCTGTTCTGCCATCCTCTTAACTAGGAATGTCCCGATCACGTTTTTTGGCTCCCGATCCGATTCTGATCATTTGATTTTAAGCATCTGCCGATACCGATTTTTCCCGATCCGATATTTTATAGAACACGTTTTTTTTTAAATGTTTTTTTTTTGCGGCTTTCGCCTTTATTTTATATTTTTAGGCTGACAGCAAATGAGGGAGAGACGTGCAGTGAAGGTCGTCGGGATCGGGAGTCGAACCCGCGGCACACTGCCAGACTCGGGCTACCGGCCAAGGTGACTGGACCGCTGAGCCATGGCCCAGGCCAATATAGAACACGTTTATGCCATATCACAATAGTACAATATCTCAAATCACAGACAATATCCAGTCTAATATTATATGGATTTAATATATATACTAGACCGATCCGATTCCGGTCATGTGAAAATGACATGATCGGCCCCGATGTTTGATCACCCGATCCGATCGGGACAACCTTACTCTTAACATCACCACCTTATATTTTTGTGTCAATGGAATTTCCTGTCTTGCAAATAGATCAAGTTTAAGTCTAGAAATTGTGCAGCGATCTGGAACTTCTAAGACATCCTTTGATCTGTCTCACTGAGGCAGTGAGGCTGATGCACCAGAAATTGCTCTGGAACGAAACTCCAGGCCTTGTTCGTGAGTTTGAAGGTCAGTTATAGTTAGCAGGAGGAGCGAGGCCGAACTCAGGAGACCCCCAAGGGAAGACATCAGAGCTTGAAGGCAAGGAGAACCCCCCGACAGGCCTGACACCCACACACTCACACACCCACACACACACGCATGCACACATGCACGCACACACACACACACACACACACACACACACACACCTAAGCCCAAAGGAAGGATATTTAATGAATCTGTGAGCTATACCTGGGTAGAGAGAGGCATGGGATTTGTGGACTCTGCAAGGGGCTTAAGATTTCTTTCCTGGGGGCCACTGTGGAGTAATTGGTAAGGGCGTTTAGGAGACAACGGCTCAAAGGATCACATTGCCCTCGACCCATGTGGAGTCATCGACTGGTCATTAGGTCATGTCCTGGCTGTGCAGGCTGACACCTCTCCTCTCATTAGACAGCCATTGTGTCTTGCTATGTTACACCTGCACGCACATCTTAGAATTGACACCTGAGGTCGGACGCAATATGTAGATGAGAAGACAAGAAAGTCTTGTGTCTTTTCTCCCCGAAGGAAGGAAGCTTCCTTTCAGATATTCGGAGTGTGCCTTGGCCCGTTGGATTTGGTCCGCCCTCGACTTGGTTGTATAAGCTCTGAGGTCCTGCAGTTTCTGTCTGGCTTTCATTCAGGTGCATAATCATGCTATTGACTCACTCCTTTCTCGGGTTGGGGCTAGTCAATGTTGTTAAATTAATCACTGACCGACAGTGTTGGAAAGTAACTTATTTCTTAAAGTCATTATTACATATTATTACCTTTTTCCAACACATTTTGAGTAATAATATTACTAATGTGTTACTACCGGTATTTTCCAAAAGTAATTTGTTACTATTTTCACGAGCCTTGGTGGTACGGTGTGCTTGAGTGTTTAGAGTGCGTTGGGATCGAGTTGCTTTGCAGGTAGCCTCGGAAACCCAGACGTTTTTATTTACTTTGCAGCAAGGTTATAATAGTTTAGTTTTTTTCATTATACCGGTAGTTTAGTTTTAGTTCATTTTTAGAGCGGGTTTGCTAGTTTTTATTTTGTTTTTATTTTGGTGAAAATGCTTTGTTTGTTTTAGTTTAGTTTAGTTATAGTTTAGTTATATAGGATTAAAAAAGATCAGAGTAAGTATTGTGTAATAAAACCTCCAAATTATACAATTAAAAAATATAAACAAAAGTTCAGAAATTTCTCTTTCTTCCAACTTTTGCCATTTTTCCAAGTAACATGCAGTTGAAAACTGCCGTAAAACTTGTTGGAGAAATGAGGAAATGAATCGAATGAATTTAAAAGGTTTATATTATATTATAAAAAGGGTATTTTGTCTATAATTTCAGTTAGTTTTGTGAACACACAATTCAGTTTCATTTTAGTTATCATTTTTTAATTTATTTTTAGTTTTTATTAGTTTCAGTTAACTGAAATGTTTTTTTAATTCTAGTTTTCGTTTTTTAGTTAGTTTTAGTTAACTATTATAACCTTGCTTTGCATTCTGCTCGGCAGGGAGTAATATGCAAAGTAATTACTTCTCTTTTTAAAGTAACTATAGTAATAGGTAATATCGTACGTTTCTTTTTAACTTTTCCAACACTGCTGACCTGTTTTTGTACCTGTTGAAGCACCACAGCCAGTGATGTGCCAGTATCCCATTACCTCGTTCTTGTTACCTGACAAACTCAAAGTCAACATGGAAACCTATGCATCTCCATTATTGCGTAGCCAGCCTTGTGCACACATCCCTGGGGTTCTGCAGTGTTGAGGTCAGGGTCAGCGAGATGTGATGCTGCCCATTCTCGCCACCTGATGTCAGTTTGACAGGAAATCTAGTATCCAATCTCACCATCATGTGTGGGTGTAGCTCTAGGTCTCACAGCTTTGTGTCAAACTTTGCTGGGATAATGGTGTTGAAGCATGGGTAAAATGAAGAAAAAAAGAAAGAAAGAGTAAGAGAGAAAAACAAAAACAGTAGGTGTCAATCTCTGATCATGTGGCTACGCGAGATTGGGTGGACCTTGGAAACAAATGACCAAACATATCTGTCTACACCCTACCAAGGCCAACAGTGCTGGCAAGCAACAGCTCTGAATAAATTGGGGGAAATTTAGAAAGAGAAATTTGTAAATAACTGGACAGAAAGTTGCCAAACTTTTATAACAGACAAAACAAAGACATGGCTCTGGAATGTACTCATTTTGTCCAATTTTGTGATTTGTTCTCCCAGTGGTGCCAGTAAAATGTGTAATTAGTCTTCTTTTCCTACCCTGTTCCCTCTATAAATCTATTATTCAACTAACAGCTCACTCTCCCTCTCTCTCGCTCTGCATTTTACAACAAGCGTAAATTCAGCTGTCAAGCCAAGTCAAGCAGGAAAGTCTTTCATTAGTTCATAGTTGGCAAAGATGAACGCTTACAACTCAAAATGTAATTGATTCATTTCCGAACTAATGTCTCAACTTCTGGTGAGAGGCCACCGGAGGAACAGAGACTAGTCCACAGATACGAGGGAAGTGGGCCGGAAGTGGGCCGGTTGTGTCTCAGTCCCCTGCCACTAATATAAGAAATAGCTAACTGAATCAATATTATGCTACTTTCCTTTTTTTGTGTGTGGCAGCATTGAAAACAATATCCCTGCAATAAAAATGAATCACATTGAACAGTTGTCATACTTAATGAGTGCCAACGCGTTTGTCAGCATCTTGAGTGTATTTGTTAAAAACTCATTGGTATGCTATGTATTTCTTCAGGCTTTCACTATGTTGATTTAGATTTATAGCATGTGGGCACTCAATTTCAGCAAAGCTCGTTTGGCCACTAATCATGCTGAAAGTGAGTTTGCCTGTCAGTTCTACCTGACTGTTGCAATAGAACAGATGTGTATCTTAATGTTACATGCACCAGCTAATAATATTGGCTAATATTACCAAAGGTGATGGCACACTATCATATTATGATTGTGTGCCATCATCACCTTCGGTTTTGTCTGTGTGCCTTCCTTAACTGATTTTACATTAGATTAGTGCTAGTGCTAGTTCTGGGCTTGTACACGCGTGCACTGCATGCACACACACACACACACACACACACACACACATACACACACGCACGCACGCACGCCTGCAGATAGATACAGATAGTCAGACATGACTATCTGTATGTAAACTCTCACATAAATGATCAGGTACTGTAGGTAGGTACATTAAGTGATGGTCAGCTTTTAATTTAGTTCACATGTGTAGTATATGATCAAAATGTGTCACCATGACCTGTATGGGTGTGTGCGTGGCGTGCTACAGTACTGTAAGCTCATGTCACAATGACCTGAGGCAGCACTGTATTGAGCCCAGTGGACCTAATTACGATGGCCATCCTAGTGTTTGTTCCCAGATGGCACATAACAGGTGGGTGGGATAGGTGTGCGTGCGTGTATGTGTGTGTGTGTGTGTGCGTGTAAAAGAAGCACTGGTTTAATATGTCCCATGTCTCCTCCCACCAGAGAGGGCCCAGCCACACTGAATGGCAGATTTGGGTCAATTAAGCCTGAACTAGAACATGTATAAATACTGTACACACACACACACACACACACAGACACACACAACAGACAGTCCGACATCCGCACGCACACACACAATCACGATCGAGCCATTTAGCACAGCGTAGTCAACAGATGACAGAGTCACGTACGAAGAGTGCAAAGAAAGCAATTTAGTGCATGGAGAATTGATTGATATCATATAAGTATTTATTAACAGATTGGAGAATTACAGTACATTTCAAGCACTGAAGCACAGTCCGATTCTATGAATTCTACGAAGGCCTTCTAAATCAGTAGTTTGCACACTTTCAAGATTTTTCAAGAAATGACATGAAGAACAGTCCTATCATTCGTGGTTTAACCGCTTTCCACCTGGCATCCCCATTTTGGTCATGTCATTAATATATAGGCAAACATTTTAAATTTGGCCCAGTTTTCTAAAATATCCAAAATAGGCGTTCTACAAGTTCACAACGCGTCAAAAAGCGACACGCCGTGTACTTGTAGATCGGCTATTGCAGTTAGTAGGCTGTATTGATCTCTCCCTTTATTCATCGATCTGTCTGTCTATCTTTCTGTCTCACAGACACATTGCAGTACATTTCTAACTTTATTTCTTCCACATTATGATTGTGTCTGCCGCGAGTTGTTTTGTGTGGGTTTATTTTTGTTTTAGTTTTTTCCAAAGTCCTCTCCACTGGGATATTCTAATAATAAGCAGGCATACTCCAGTGGAATGCAGCTGCCAGTACTTTCCCTCCCTCTCTCTTTCTCTCTACACAGAGATCAAGATATACATTGAATCCCAAATGGCATCTATATGGCCCTATATATGCACTATACTATGTACATAGATTAGTCCAAAACAGTGTATTAACACTAAACAGATTGTAATATTGGACCAGCCTGTTCAGAATAGAATTGCAAGATTGTGTGTGTGTGTGTGTGTGTGTGTGTGTGTGTGTGTGTGTGTGTGTGTGTGTGTGTGTGTGTGTGTGTGTGTGTGTGTGTGTGTGTGTGTGTGTGTGTGTGTGTGTGTGTGTGTGTGTGTGTGTGTGTGTGTGTGTGTGTGTGTGTGTGTGTGTGTGTGTGTGTGTGTGTGTGTGTGTGTGTGTGTGTGTGTGTGTGTGTGTGTGTGTGTGTGTCTCTCTTTGCATGCCCTTGTTTTTCAGTCATGGGTGTGGAAAAAAGCAGTTGCTGACGCACTGGCAGACCCCCGCAACAAGAAATTCTCAATCCTGACTTGGGCTTGTTCAATTATTCATACTGCTATTGCGGCGCAATAGAGAGGGGGGGGAAGAGAGAGAAGTGGGAAGTTAAAGAGAGGGAGGGAGTAGGGAGTAGGGACTAGGGAGTACTGTAGGCCGGGAGTTGGAGAGCAAATGATAGGAAAGAAGAGCAAAGAAGAAAGCGAGCAAGAGGGATGGAGAGTGGGATATACGTAGGCAGAGAGATGTAGGGAGGGAGAGAGAGAGTGGTATAGAGGCAGAGAGATGTAGGGAGGGAGGGAGAGAGTGGTATAGAGGCAGAGAGATGTAGGGAGGGAGGGAGAGAGTGGTATAGAGGCAGAGAGATGTAGGGAGGGAGAGAGAGTGGTATAGAGGCAGAGAGATGTAGGGAGGGAGGGAGAGAGTGGTATAGAGGCAGAGAGATGTAGGGAGGGAGAGAGAGAGTGGTATAGAGGCAGAGAGATGTAGGGAGGGAGGGAGAGAGTGGTATAGAGGCAGAGAGATGTAGGGAGGGAGAGAGAGAGTGGTATAGAGGCAGAGAGATGTAGAGAGAGGGAGAGAGAGAGTGGTATAGAGGCAGAGAGATGTAGGGAGGGAGAGAGAGTGGTATAGAGGCAGAGAGATGTAGAGAGAGGGAGAGAGAGAGTGGTATAGAGGCAGAGAGATGTAGAGAGAGGGAGAGAGAGAGTGGTATAGAGGCAGAGAGATGTAGGGAGGGAGAGAGAGAGTGGTATAGAGGCAGAGATATGTAGAGAGGGAGAGAGAGAGTGGTATAGAGGCAGAGAGATGTAGGGAGGGAGAGATAGAGTGGTATAGAGGCAGAGAGATGTAGGGAGGGAGAGAGAGAGTGGTATAGAGGCAGAGATATGTAGAGAGGGAGAGAGAGTGGTATAGAGGCAGAGAGATGTAGGGAGGGAGAGAGAGTGGTATAGAGGCAGAGAGATGTAGGGAGGGAGAGAGAGAGTGGTATAGAGGCAGAGAGATGTAGGGAGGGAGAGAGAGAGTGGTATAGAGGCAGAGAGATGTAGGGAGGGAGAGAGAGAGTGGTATAGAGGCAGAGAGATGTAGGGAGGGAGAGAGAGAGTGGTATAGAGGCAGAGATATGTAGAGAGGGAGAGAGAGTGGTATAGAGGCAGAGAGATGTAGGGAGGGAGGGAGAGAGTGGTATAGAGGCAGAGAGATGTAGAGAGGGAGAGAGAGTGGTATAGAGGCAGAGAGATGTAGGGAGGGAGAGAGAGTGGTATATGCAGAGAGACAGAGGGAGGGAGGGTGCAGAAACATCGGTATTCCCTGAGAAAGGCAGCTTTGTGAGTTGCAGATGGAATATGTATGTGTGTACCCACCGGCTGCATTTTCTTCATTCTGCTCCACTGTGATGTGCTTATCCCGCTGGGCTTAGCTGTGCACACCTTTTTAGTCTTCTCTCTCTCTCTCTCTCTCTCTCTCTCTCTCTCTATCTCTCTCTCTCTCTCTCTCTCTCACACACACACACACACACACACACTCTCACTCTCTCTCTTTATTAGCATAATCTCTCTTTACTTCACTGGTATCACCCCGCATCTCATCCTCCCTCCCTCCCTCCCTTCTCTGTCTCTCTCCTTTTCTCGGTTCTTTTCCACCCTTGCTGTCTTCTGGGACACTCCCTGCCATTAGAACTATATGACTGTCTTCTGGGACACTCCCTGCCATTAGAACTATATGACTGTATTCTGGGACACTCCCTGCCATTAGAACTATATGACAACTCAGAAGGAAGAGTTACTGTGCACTCACCTATAAGGTTCACGGCTGGCTGGCACCAGTGACCTTGACTTTGTGATCATTCATTTCCCTCCTACAGACCCCTCAGGTTACGTTATGACATGTAGATGGCATACACATTACAATACAGCTCCCTTAGTGGTCACTGTGAAATGACCTGTACACTGTGCAATCTGGGAACCCTGCATGCATGCTGTAAAATATCCTTTATACTGTATATCAGTTACATTATGGTTCCACTTGGTGCTAAAATAAATAAAAAATAAATAAATAGTCATAATAGTCATAATATAAAAGGGAACCTTGACACATTTGTTTATTTTTAAATTGTATAATTAGGGGTAGGACCAGATAAGCTCAGGCTTCATTCCTGCTCCTTTTCGAACTGTACTATATTTTGTTTTGCTTTTGTTTTAACTTTTCTTTTCTTTTAATGCATTATTGTATATTTTGTATTTTTATTGTCATTTTTATTTAAAAGAGTTCGAAATAAACATTCATTCATTCATTCATCCTTTTCTTTTTGAGGGGCGCTTCCCTCCAATGCATGGCTTTTGAAGATCACAATACGTCATGGCAGCCAAGTCTATGGAATTTGTTTAGAGCACTTATGACGTAAATCATTTGCCAGCCAAGTCTATGGCTGGCAAGTGTGATTTATTTTTGAGGGGCACTAGCCCCTCCTATAGACAGCTTTTGTCCCCACAAAATATCCGCAACACAAACATTAAATGCCGTTGACAATGAAGGGAAAATTGGCGTAATCTTGTCCCCACACGTCTCATATTTGCTATCGACAATGAAAGGATAAATTAGGTCAAATGTCCGACAAATATGACAAGCATTCTGCTTGGCCAGAATGAGATGATGCATGATGATGTACGATGATAAGAGCGCCCCTCACTTCACACAGGTGTGATTTTTTAAAATATAATCTGTCTTGTAGATCACTTTTCTTGTCTTGTTTTCTCTTATATGCATACATCCTGTTTCCTCTCCCCTCCTCTCATCTCCTTGTCTACTTTCCTCCTCCTTGTCTCCTCTCATCTCTTCTTGTCCCTGCACTCCTCTCCTATGTAGTTTAATACAGCAGATCAGTGTCAGCCTTTTTTAATTTTGATTTCCATATGGAAATCCTCGACTGCTTCTGGTGGGAGAAAGTAGAAGAGAAAGCGGAGAGAGAAAGAAAGCCTGTGCCATGGTGAAAACAGCATGAAGACAATACTTGCGTAGTTTGGCCACAAAAACATAATAGTATTGTGAAAGATATTTGGTGAAAGAAGTGTGCATGGTGAAAAAAACCATCATGAGCCTAAAAAGAGAGTACAAGAGGTGAAGAAGATGAATACATAGCAGTATGTTAGTATGGATTCAGGGAAGCATATTTTATTTTATTCTTTTCTCAAAAGATTTTATGCCACGATTTTGTAACCCATTTTTCACCCGGTGCCAAATGCCTAAACTGTAATCCTAGAGCGCTACTCTCCTTCTGACAGCCTGGGGAGAGCCCTGAATTGACCTTATGCACACCGCTGCCATCTTGTCCTTCTGACAGCCTGGGGAGAGCCCTGAATTGACCGTATGCACAGCGCTGCCATCTTGCCAGCAAGGTGCTAACTAGGTGCAACTTCCCATTGACAGCCCATTCATCCAAACAGAAAAGTCCTATCTAATTATATTAAACAACGTCAAACTTACCAACATTTCAGCTGTACGGAAAGCTTGAATTATCCTCTTTCTGTAAATTCTGTAATCTGTAAAGTTTTTGTTTCATAAAAATCCACCTTAGACATGTTATGAGCTACTTCTGTGCAGGTTATTTAAGCGTCAGAGTTTGTGAGTGCTCGTTGGATATCACTCAACAGCCCTGCGTGCCACCTGTTTTGAATTTGCACATAATGCAGGAGGTTGCTTCCAAACTTCAATACTAAAAATCACCTGCAAGGAATTTCTTGACAGGAAGTAGCTCATAACAAGTCAACAGTGGATTTTTATGAAACAAACACTTTGCAGATAGAGGATAATTCAAGCTGCAATGTTGGTGAGTTTGATGTTGTTTAATACAATCAGACTTTTCTGTTTCGATGAATGGGCTGTCAATGGGAAATTGCATCTAGTTAGCACCTTACTGGCGTTTTGCATATAAGGTCAATAGCATATCTATATTAAAAAAAATAGATGCCAAATTGGCCACTGCAGTTCGCTGGAGCGATGTGTTTTGAAAGAGGGGCGGAACAATTTACACTGGGGGAGGAAGTACGCCGGAAGTGTGGAAGGCACGCTACATCACGCTGCCACTCAAGTGATTACTGGCCAATCACAGCGCATCTTTTGCGGGACTTATCAGACCCGAACATGCACTCTGTGACGCACGTTCATGCTTCCGCGGTGCTTCGCAAGGAATCTTCGTCTATCTTTATATGTCTATGGTCAAAAGCCCTGAATACTTCCTTCAATGCATGAGGAGTGAGCAGGCCGCTTCTTATCAACTGACAGGGGGGGGGTTTCCCCAGTAGGACGTAGCGTGTGGAAAGAACACGTTATTCCAACCAGTTCCTTTCCCCTCCATCAGGCGCAATGGCTGACCAGGGGGAGGCAGTATAGAGACCAGGATTACTGCATGTCTTTTGTGAGAGTACCTACCCTAGGGCACATGGGGAGAACATGCAAACTCCACACAGAAAGGCCCTTTCACCAACCCCACCTAGGGCACTGATGACGCGGAGAAAACACGCCCCGCAGTTCCTGCAGAGTTCCAGGCGGGAATCGAACCGGTACCTTCCAGCTGTGAGGCGACGGCACTACCGACTGCGCCACCCTGGGAAGCATTATTTTTTGAGCATGCATGCTTGTTATTCAACATTCAACTTTATGAAACTTTCACTTCCACTGTCAATCAAAAACACACACCTGGGAGGGGAGTTTGCTCTTTCTCTCTCTCTGAGGGCCTCTGCACCACTCCACCAGAGTTCTGATGGTTTTGCATAAAGCCACTTTGATTGTTTTTGAGGAAGAGAAGGGTGTTTTTCATTCACAGCAACCGCCACACTCACCTTTAGGCTACAGCTGCACAATCTAGTCAACACTCTGGGGCTGCTGAGTCGGATCACAATCCATAGCGATGTTTGGCACAGACACCCTTATCAACTGGGTCACGACCCATGAGGATGCAGCCTCTCTCAACTTCACTTTCTCCAGTGCGTCCTTCTTCCTATACCTGACATCCTGTTATCATGCAACAGTCATGCATATTTCATGGATGATTGAGTTTGATCACCCAAGGTGGTGGCAGGTTAAGGCTAAGGCTCATTAATAAATCAAACCGGATAAGAAGTGGCATCATGGGATTTCATATGGCATTGGACCGGAGAATCTGCAGCTTCCCAGCCTCGGTACTTACATTTTATTTTAACATACGTTTTATTTTGTGTTTGTACCTTTGTTTAAAATTAATTGATTATCTACATTTAGTATATAAACTGTGTGCTGCAGACTCTTGACAATATCAGCATCATATTCTGCATTCATATAAAGGTTATTTTTTCAAAGATAGTGTTTGGATGACATCACCTATTGACACTTCAGGTGCAGTCATCAGGCACACAGCTGGTCATGATCTGACGTGCCTATTCAGTGTTGAGTGGAGACAGCTGGCAGCAGCTGATCAGAACCACCCAAGTGGACCAGGACAGAAATGAGAGCTCTTTATATACGAAAGAAACCACATCTAGACTGTGGACGAGTGGCTTCAAAACTCGGCAGGGATTCAGATCAAACACACACACTTCAAAGGCTTACAGTAGAAGGGTTTGAATTGTCAAAATTGCCAACGCAAATTGCGGTGCTACAACATGAATATTAAAGAAGGAGTTCTATTGTGGGGAAAACTACCCCACAGAATTAGGTCAGTGCAACTGGTGTCGACCAACACCTGAACTGGTTTTAGGGGAGAGGTCAGGCCTTTTACACGAGGACCTTGGCATGCTCTCGTTTAGTTCTGCCTGAAGACACCAGCATTGCGGTCAGTGTCTTACTGTGCCATGCAGTAGGGCTGGACTGTCAGAGGAGCCTCCTGCTGTGGGCCTCCTCCTCCACCTGGCTCTCACACTTTGCAAGCAGCCTCATTATCCAACCCCTCCATCCTGGAAGGCTCTGCTGCTTGTTAAATACCACAGGGTTCACATCAATGCCTCCTGGGAACACACACACCCAGGGAGAATGGGGGGGAGGGGGAGAGGCCAGGAGGAAGAGTGAGCGTGTGTGAAGACTGAGGTGATGTTTGCACACACGGCAAACTCCTGAGTGTTAATTTAACTACTGATACTGTAAGAATGGGGTACATTTTTACACAATCATAGTTGAACTGAAGTCTAATTTTTTACTCAGTAGTACGACGACAGTACTTGCTGAAAAGAACTGCTGTTGAATCAGTTATTTTCGGCAAGCAACACCATCGTGCAATGCTGTAAGAATTAAGCCTAACACTTTTTACTGTGCAACACTGTCATACATCAACTGTGCGCCAACCATCTAGGTGCTTGGCGTCTTTACGAAAATAAGATGTTGTAGAGGCAGGGATTACATGAAAAGACCTTGCATTGTCTATGAGGTTGAGGGGGGGAAACACATCTTTCAGAGGGAAGTTTCCTCACATTTTATGGGTTTGACAGAGTACCACTCCCCCCCCCCCCCCCCCCCCCTCATTATGGTGCATACTGCATAGTGTTACCATAGCATTGTGCACCCCAGTGTCAACAAGAGGCATGGCTGCTCCTCAGAAATCACCGGAATTCTTCCTCTGTAACAAGTCAGTGCCACCGGGGACACATTATGAATTAATGAGACGGAAGAGATGTCATCTCTTTATCCACTCAATCTCTCTCTCGCTCTCTCTCTCTCTCACTTTCAGTATAGGTGACATGGATCTTGTCTGAATCGTGTCGATTTCAAGTGGCCTCACTCTGGGGGTGTCATTTTACAGAGATGTTGTCATGTTCAAATCTTTGGTAATAACCCAGGGTTCAATTTGCTGGAGGGGTGGGGCATGCCTCTGCTTTTGATACATTCCTAACCTTTGGCCACTCATTTTTAAGGCCTGTGGGGATATGTTTTATCTCTGCTTCTGGCCAGACTGGCTTAAATACATGCATATCCTTTTGAGAAATGTCGACTGTCTGATATCTTTGATATTATGTTTGATAATAATATAACAAGTAAGTTAGAGATTATTGCTTTTGCAACACTGTTAGCTAGAAGAAGAATATTACTATCTTGGAAGTCGCCAAATCCACCAACTCACTCAATCTGGCTCAACGATGTGATGTACTTCTTAAGCTTAGAAAAAATAGAATTCTCTCTCAGAGGAACCTCCGAAGGCTTCACTAAGGCATGGAGACCCTTTATAGAATACTTCAATATTCGTACCTCCCTGGATTAGACTGCTCGGTGTGACCCAAATATAGCGGACTGTGGATTTCATAATTTACAGACAGTGCCTCTCTCACAAGTGTACAATACTCTGACTGTGACCCATGATGTGACCTGTGACCTGTGTTTTTTTTCCCTGTTTGTCCTTGTTTCGTTGGAGGGGGGGGGGGGGGGGGGGGGGTGTACGTTGTTTATTTATGTTTGTGTTTCTGTGATACTTTGTGATGTTTTTAAAAAAGAAAAAAAATGGGTGACTATGTGCACAGATTTTTTGTCAGATGTGCTGCTTAACTGTCCCGATTAAAAAACGATATACATATATAAATAAATAAAAATAGCCAATCTACATGATGATCAATGATCACAATGCACTGCAGCGTGGCCCATTGTGATCTTGTAGCCTTTTTTCTATTTTTGAGTGGTGCAAACCACTCCAACAACCAGCTTTGTCTGTATGTTTGTGTACCTGTGTACGTGTCCGTGTACCTGTGTACGTGTACGTACCATGGTCACTGACATTATGTCAGACCACAGCTGATCAGGCTATATAAGACCTTGCACCACTCAGTTCACACGGGTGTGATTTTTTACAAATCAAATCATTGATGATAATTGCTTCATCTTTTGGTATCTCGCAGAACAATTATTGAGTAAATTAATGCCACCTGATTCTTGGCATCAAGGCATTTTCTTTTCTTAAATCGATTTGAATAATAGAGACATACAATTGCTGTACTGTCTATGAAGCGTTTATAAATTACCCGATGGTTGTTGAGCGTTTGTATATATATTATGGTTCAGTATATGTTTAAAATCACGGGTGTACAGTATGTGCTTATGCATAGAAGAACAACCAATCAATCAAACAATCAATGACTCAATGTGCACCGAAAGAAGCTCTTGTGTCCCAAGGTCAGTGCATAATGATTCTGAGACTGAAGTATTGCATCTCTTAACCAATACTAAAGCTTGCATTCAATAAATAAATCACCAGACTGTTATATAATCAAACTCTAAATACAAAATGCACAAAGCTGTCAAATAATGACATGAATATTGGACCTTGGCTTTGACAGATACTGGCAGGATTCTTGAATAATTATGAAAACTGTTTGAAAAGCACTTTTTTATATACAGTAAAAGGTTTGTCTTTTTAAAGTGAAGTAGGGCACCTTCTCATTATCTTGCCAGGTGAGATGTCCTAGAAAATGCTGCTTTGCCAGCAAAATATTATGCAATCATCTGTACCTTAGAATATAATTACAAAATATGTTACCAACTGTGCTGTTTAGAACTTAGAGTAAATCATATGACTATTCTTCAGCGATGATGGGGTGGGGGTGAATATAAAGTAAAATGCTTAAGTAATGTAATGGATTTTAATGATACAAATTGGATCCATAAGAGATGGGTTAACCACTTTGTTAAGAATTTACTCTATGCTGTAGTGGCAGCCTCTGGTGGACGGTTCACTCCCCAGTGCACAGGTGTCTGCCATCACCACACCACCAATGACAGTCCGGGTGTGTCCCTATATAATCAGTCACTCAGTCCACAGGCAGCCTGGGCACACTTGAACTTCCATGCGCGGACAAAGGAAGCTGTCTTTTGCGTCATTTCCATTTTTTTAGACAGCTGGTGGATGGAAATGAAGCTCCACCCACGCGGCAGAATGCCGCTGGGGCAAGCTTTTCCGGCAATCTGCTGCGTGGGTGGAGCTTCTTTTCAATCCACAAGCATGTCTAAAACCCGGAAATGACGCAAAAGACAGCTTCTTCTGTCCGCGCATGGAATCTTAGGTGTGCCCAGACCCAGACAGCTCCAACCAGGCAGCCATACGTGTTTGACTAATGTATGCATTGTGTTCTGTATTGACCTGACTGGATTGTAATTGTGCTTGTTTGCTACAGTATACTGTATGCTGATTACTCTGCAATAGTATAATTGATATGAATGTTCTATTTATCATCTAAATGCCATATATTGAGTTGTTCCATTTCTGTGTTGTTTATCAGAAACCATGGTGAATGGGAAATAAATGCTCAAACCTGTGAAATATACTTTGGTGTCACCAAAGTATATATACTTTGGTGTCATATACTTTGGTGTCACCAGTTTCTCAGATCTTTTTGATCTGAGAAACTGTGGTGGTCAGCTCATATCCAGCTGAACACAACAATGATATTTAATACACGTTGCTTTTGGGTGGAAGCCTTTTATGTCCTAACCTATCATCCAAACAAGGATACAATGTTATTCACAAGCTCTTGTTAATAACTTTCAACCTGATGTTCCTATGTTGTGCATGTCATTACTCATTATAGGCTAAAATGTTCAAAAGTAGCAAAAATAGACTCCTAGAACTGCTGCATATTGATAAGCTAATGCAACTGTCTAAGACAATAAATTATATTTGTTTTATTATTATTATATTATTTTTAATATTATATCATTCTTCTCTTACTCAATATATTACATTTAGAATGTTGCACAGTTTGGGGTGTAACAATTCCAAAAAACATTTAGCTGCTTGTACTTATCATACATATTGATTTTTAAGTAAGCATAAAATAGCATTAAATTATAAAAAATAAATTAATAAATAAATTAAATGGAGATACAACATATACAATACATTACGAAAGCCCAAGGATGGTCCCTTGCATGGGTGAGATCTCTTGGAAGACTGCACAAAACAATGTCTGGAACATAAATGCATCTGCTCAAATCCCAGCAACACTTTCTAAATGTATATGACGCCTACGGCGGCATTATGCCTGGCTTGCTGGCAAGGTATCAGCATTGTAGTAAGGCCATGATTGCTCCCCATTCATGGCTGTTGTGTGTGGTGATGAGAGGCTGTTTTAATCTGACAATGGATCATCTGCCAGCTGTAGTCTGAGGCAATATTTGTTAAGTAACTGCAGAACACTTATCTTGTTGTTGTTGTAGTCACTTTTTTATATAATCATGATTGTTAAGCAATCATGTTGTTATCAGGTTTTATTTCAAGACAACTGTGCTTTTGACTGTGTTTGTTCCGATGACATGGTTGAATGCTGCCTATGGTGTGGAAGAATCACAATTAGCTGTTTTCAGCTGGTAAAGGGGCATACCTTATCTTTGGAGTCAAGTAGGTTATGTGCCACCGTTAACCTAAATGTCCGTACATCTTTCTGTCGCTAAGTAAGAAGTACTGTATATTGTCATTTGCTAGCCTGGGGTCTGGGTCAGTGGCAATGCATACAGGTCCCCATCACGTAAGAAAGTGTTTCAAAGTGTGCTTCAAAATTCAACAACGACCATCAGTGCCGGATTTATAAGAGTTGAGGTCCTTTGGCTAGAGTAATTATTTAGGCCACCCCAGGGCGACTTTTGCTCCTGGACCGTTTAAGGTTTTTATGAAATGTAGACTTGTTCAAGAACCGTGTAACGTTCAAGGTTTTTAATGAAATGTAGACTTGTTCAAGAGAACCGCATCCTTCTTACAAAACCACCCAAACAGATGTCTATTATCAGCAGCTTTACTGAAACATGATGCAGCCTACCTGCACTGTAGAAACCACTATGGGTTTCATTTGTCAACTTGTCCCTGTAAGAAATGCATATCCGATCCTGGGTATACCATCCTATGCATGTGTGAGTACGCCAGAAAACCGACTAAACATGTGAAAAGGTTGTTCATTTAACTCTCAGAGTCAAATTAACATTCAGTATTTTATGTCACTGTAGCCAATATCATTTGAACCATCGGTACATGCGAATATGTACGCTATTGACCATAGTCACATGATGGCCATTTTGGTCCACGTTGCAGAAATCCCCACTCTTATCGGGATGATTAAAATTCAAATGATTAGGAAAGAGGTGTTAGTTGAGTTGAGGGTGCCTTTCCTTGAACATAATGACTCAAATGGGAGACATGACTAGGCCTTTTCCTTAAACATCCACCCTTCCATGAACACAGGCAGTGCATTTCACACCAGCACCTACAGTATGACACATCACCAAGTGGGTTATCATCTGCAGTCAGCAAGAAAGATAAATCTGCATCTTCATTCTCTCCTCTTGCTTTATCACAGCCTTTGATACATCACCAAAGTCAGGAATGCTCAACTATAACATTTAGTATCACAATTTTATTACAAAAATTAAACTTTTCAACTTTCCTTTTTGCCATGCTTGTAGCATATAACAATACAGTAAAAAACCCAGACCCAAAGAAGATCATAAAGCAGACTTCAACAATGCTTTCACAGCACTCTGTCATTCATGCTGTTACTATACAGATACTGTAACATTCCTAATACATAGTACAAACGCCTGCCAAAACACATCATGTCAGATAACAAACCAAACAAATTAGTAACATTTACCAGAAGAACGAGAAACTCAGTTCCACCCGCCCAGAAAACATGAACCAATACATTTAAATTTGCAACTTAAGAACGTGAATGAATGTGCAGAATATTTGTACCAGCCCAAGGCACCCAGGCTTTGTAGCATGTTGGCAAGTAACGACATTCTTACAGAAACACTTGAAGCAAACAATTACAAACTGACTTGTACCACAGTCTGACTTTGCAGTGTCCTTCAACATAGCCTCCTCTTCTGGCTTTCTCTTCGTCAGTCACAGTGCAAGATCCGGAAGGGTGGGGGAGAGAGGGAAAGGTCTGGGAGCTGTACCGCGTCAAACATCACTTTACGGCGCCAAACACTGACAAGAATTGGATGGACAGCCTAATCTCTCACTCTCAAAAGGGGAAGAGAGAGTGGTCATGTAATTCCTCACTTAGGTTGTGAATTGTCCAACACAAGGAACACATTTCCCAGCTGCCAGTCCAAGACAAAATAAGCTATAAGAAAAGCTCAGGTGTGCTTTCAACGAAAGAAAGAAAGAAAGAAAGAAAGAAAGAAAGAAAGAGAAATAGATAACACTTTGCCACTGAGGTTTCCAAGACGAATGTGATTTTTTTCCCTCAAGATGAAAACATTTATGCTGCCCACAAATATCTAAGTAGGTGTGAATAGAAATCCCGGATTTAAGCTTATCAACAAACAAAGATCAAATTGTCTCTAACAAATGTCAAATGAAGACAGGAATGACAAAAGCTCGGAAATAGGTTGAGGCCTTCAGTTGAGGGGACGACAAGGCTCAAATGTCCATTTGGTTGCTCCTCCAAATACTTCGATGTTGGCCTCTGTCCAAGAGAACACGTTGCCAGCTTGCGCCTTGCTGTTGCAGGTTGCCAAGTTGTAGATCTCCCCTATTGAAAGCTTCCTATCCCAGATATTCAAGTTTGCCAACTCACCGACAAATGCTTGTGTGGCATCAAACCCCCCTCCAATCGTGTCCTGTGAAAAAAGACAGATACAGTTCCTCAGTTATTTTAATTTGGTCTAGGCACAGTATACAACAAAGGCTTGGGGTGGGGAGGGGGGGGGGGGTGATGAGCTGCTGACCGTCTATAAATACAATCAGTAAAGTTTTACTTTCTATAATTTAACAGGACCATTATTCCATCACTTTAATGGTTTAACGCTTATTCCTGTAACCCCATGAGTGTTGTTTTTTAAATGCCTTTCTCTTTGAAATATCTGGGAAAATGTCTCTACCAAAATATTAGTTATTTTTATTTTATTTTATTGATTTACTTATTTTTGTATAAGATTCCGGTGGGATTTCTATTGGTGGTTCGATATACTGTAACTGG